>NW_027507790.1:281366999-281653171 GCF_037356315.1 Lithobates pipiens
TATTTAAGAATAAATTGACTTTTTTTTAAACTTTACATATTAACTAAATTATACACCACAATTTTTTTTTAAGGTTATTAACCGATTAATCGGAACAATAATCGGCCAACTAATTGATTATTAAAATAATCGTTAGTTGCAGCCCTAGTATATACTATTACATGAGAGATATACTGTATATACTATAAGAAGAGATATACTGTATATACTATTGGAAGATATATATTCTGTATATACTATTAGAGGAGATATATGTTGTATATACTATTAGAGGAGATATATACTGTATATACTATTAGAAGAGATATATTCTTTATATACTATTAGAGGAGATATATACTATTAGAAGAGATATATACTGTATATACTATTAGAGGAGATATATTCTGTATATACTATTAGAGGAGATATATACTATAAGAAGAGATATATTCTGTATATACTATTAGAGGAGATATACTGTATATACTATTAGAGGAGAGATATACTGTATATACTATTAGAGGAGATATATTCTGTATATACTATTAGAGGGGATATATACTGTATATACTATCAGAGGAGATATATGTACTATATATACTATTAGAGGAGATATATACTGTATATACTATTAGAAGAGATATATACTATACATATTAGAGGAGATATATACTGTATATACTATTAGAGGGGATATATACTGTATATATACTGTATATATTATTAGAGGACATATACTGTACATATTATTAGAGATATATGCTGTATATACTATTATAGGAGATTTATACTGTATATACTATTATAGAAGATATATACTGTATATACTATTAGAGGAGAGATATATACTATTAGAGGAGATATACTGTATATACTATTAGAGGAGTGGTATATACTGTAAATACTATTAGAGGAGAGATATTTGCTATTAGAGGAGTGGCATATACTGTATATACTATTAGAGGAGAGATATATGCTATTAGAGGAGATATATACTATAAGAGGAGATATATACTGTATATACTATTAGAGGAGATATATACTGTAGAGTCCCCCCTGTTATATCCATGTCCCCATCAGAGTCCCTCCTTATATCCGTGTCCCTATCAGAGTCCCCCGTTATATCCGTGTCCCTGTCAGAGTCCCCTTTATTCATCCAATCATGTGAAAGCAAAAATGCTGTTTTTTTTTTCCTTGCATGTCCCCCTCAGATCTCACTTCCAGGGGCACTTGTAGTGCAAAGTGGATTTGCCTTTAGTAAATAAACCCCCATTGTGTGTCTTGCGCAGAGCTGCCATTGGCTCCCGCTGCTGTCAATCACATCCAATGATGCGGAAGTTGTGGTGGGGGGCGGAGCCAAGTACTGCTGTCTGTGTCAATGGACGCAGCAGGAGGACACGGGAGTGAGCCCGCATGGGTGCCCCTCCCCCAGGGAGAGCGATTCTCTGACGGGGGCACTCGAGGAGGAGCCAGGAGCGTGGCTGGGGGACCCCAGAAGAGGAGGATCGGGGGTCACTCTGTGCAAAACCAACTGCACAGAGGAGGTAAATACAACATGTTCCATTTTTTTTTCTGTTTAAAAAAGAAGGTTTACATATCCTTCAAATATCATGTGTGTGTAAAGGCAAGTGTCCCAATACTTTTGTGTGTGTGTGTGTGTGTGTATATATATTTTTTTTTGTTCCTTAATATAAATAAAGGAAGTATATGCAAACATTCACTTCATAGAAACAAACGTTCCTCCGGGTGGCATTTTGGGGAAGTTGCGTTATTCTCTTTCAAAATAGTTCTATTTTGGAAATTTCAGGTCTTTGCTCTTCCTGTACAGCAGGGCGGCGCTCTTCCCCAAACCTGGAATAATTGCTTTCACTTTCTGAATTTTGCTAAAACTTTACTTTGTTTTTTTTTGTTAAAATACAATCTCCTCCTCCGATCTGTTGGTGCATTGTGTGTGAGTTGTCGGTGCCAGACATGTCCTGCTGGGTGCATTGTGTGCAAGTTGTCGGTGCCAGACATGTCCTGCTGGGTGCATTGTGTGCAAGTTGTCGGTGCCAGACATGTCCTGCTGGGTGCATTGTGTGCGAGTTGTCGGTGCCAGACATGTCCTGCTGGGTGCATTGTGTGCGAGTTGTCGGTGCCGGACCCGTCCTGGCGGGTGCATTGTGTGCGAGTTGTCGGTGCCGGACCCGTCCTGGCGGGTGCATTGTGTGCGAGTTGTCGGTGCCAAACCCGTCCTGGCGGGTGCATTGTGTGCGAGTTGTTGGTGCCGGACCCGTCCTGGCGGGTGCATTGTGTGCGAGTTGTCGGTGCCGGACCCGTCCTGGCGGGTGCATCGTGTGCGAGTTGTCGGTGCCAAACCCGTCCTGGCGGGTGCATTGTGTGCGAGTTGTTGGTGCCAGACCCGTCTGGGTGGGTGCATTGTATGCGAGTTGTCGGTGCCGGACCCGTCCTGGCGGGTGCATTGTGTGCGAGTTGTCGGTGCCGGACCCGTCCTGGCGGGTGCATTGTGTGCGAGTTGTCGGTGCCGTACCCGTCCTGGCGGGTGCATTGTGTGCGAGTTGTCAGTGCCGGACCTGTCCTGGCGGGTGCATTGTATGCGAGTTGTCGGTGCCGTACCCGTCCTGGCGGGTGCATTGTGTGCGAGTTGTCGGTGCCGGACCCGTCCTGGCGGGTGCATTGTGTGCGAAATGTCGGCACCGGACCCGTCCTGGCGGGTGCATTGTGTGCGAGTTGTCGGTGCCGGACCCGTCCTGGCGGGTGCATTGTGTGCGAGTTGTCGGTGCCGGACCCGTCCTGGCAGGTGCATTGTGTGCGAGTTGTCGGTGCCGGACCCGTCCTGGCGGGTGCATTGTGTGCGAGTTGGCGGTGCCGGACCCGTCCTGGCGGGTGCATTGTGTGCGAGTTGTCGGTGCCGGACCCGTCCTGGCGGGTGCATTGTGTGCGAGTTGGCGGTGCCGGACCCGTCCTGGCGGGTGCATTGTGTGCGAATTGTCGGTATCGGACCTGTCCTGGCGGGTGCATTGTGTGCGAGTTGTCGGTATCGGACCTGTCCTGGCGGGTGCATTGTGTGTGAGTTGTCGGCACCGGACCCGTTCTGGCGGGTGCATTGTGTGCGAATTGGCGGTATCGGACCTGTCCTGGCGGGTGCATTGTGTGCGAGTTGTCGGTGCCAGACCCGTCCTGGCGGGTGCATTGTGTGCGAGTTGTCGATGCCGGACCCGTCCTGGCGGGTGCATTGTGTGCGAGTTGGCGGTGCCGGACCCGTCCTGGCGGGTGCATTGTGTGCGAATTGTCGGTATCGGACCTGTCCTGGCGGGTGCATTGTGTGCGAATTGTTCGCACCGGACCCGTCCTGGCGGGTGCATTGTGTGCGAGTTGTCGGTGTCAGACCCGTCCTGGCAGGTGCATTGTGTGCGAGTTGTCGGTGCCGGACCCGTCCTGGCGGGTGCATTGTGTGCGAGTTGTCTGTGCCAAACCCGTCCTGGCGGGTGCATTGTGTGCGAGTTGTCGGTGCCAGACCTGTCCGGGTGGGTGCATTGTGTGCGAGTTGTCTGTGCCAAACCCGTCCTGGCGGGTGCATTGTGTGCGAGTTGTCGGTGCCAGACCTGTCCGGGTGGGTGCATTGTATGCGAGTTGTCGGTGCCAGACCCGTCCGGGTGGGTGCATTGTATGCGAGTTGTCGGTGCCGGACTTGTCCTGGTGGGTGCATTGTGTGCGAGTTGTCGGTGCCGGACCCGTCCTGGCGGGTGCATTGTGTGCGAGTTGTCGGTGCCAGACCTGTCCGGGTGGGTGCATTGTATGCGAGTTGTCGGTGCCAGACCCGTCCGGGTGGGTGCATTGTGTGCGAGTTGTCGGTGCCAGACCCGTCCGGGTGGGTGCATTGTGTGCGAGTTGTCTGTGCCAAACCCGTCCTGGCGGGTGCATTGTGTGCGAGTTGTCGGTGCCAGACCTGTCCGGGTGGGTGCATTGTATGCGAGTTGTCGGTGCCAGACCCGTCCGGGTGGGTGCATTGTGTGCGAGTTGTCGGTGCCAGACCTGTCCGGGTGGGTGCATTGTATGCGAGTTGTCGGTGCCGGACCCGTCCTGGCGGGTGCATTGTGTGCGAGTTGTCGGTGCCGGACTTGTCCTGGTGGGTGCATTGTGTGCGAGTTGTCGGTGCCGGACCCGTCCTGGCGGGTGCATTGTGTGCGAGTTGTCGTGCCGGACCCGTCCTGGTGGGTGCATTGTGTGCGAGTTGTTGGTGCTGGACCCGTCCTGGTGGGTGCATTGTGTGCGAGTTGTCGGTGCCAGACATGTCCTGCTGGGTGCATTGTGTGTGAGTTGTCGGCACCGGACCCGTCCTGGCGGGTGCATTGTGTGCGAGTTGTCGGTGCCAGACATGTCCTGCTGGGTGCATTGTGTGTGAGTTGTCGGCACCGGACCCGTCCTGGCGGGTGCATTGTGTGCGAGTTGTCGGCACCTGACCCGTCCTGGCGGGTGCATTGTGTGCGAGTTGTCGGCACCTGACCCGTCCTGGCGGGTGCATTGTGTGCGAGTTGTCGGCACCTGACCCGTCCTGGCGGGTGCATTGTGTGCGAAATGTCGGTGCCGGACCCGTCCTGGCGGGTGCATTGTGTGCGAGTTGTCGGTGCCGGACCCGTCCTGGCGGGTGCATTGTGTGCGAGTTGTCGGTGCCGGACCCGTCCTGGCGGGTGCATTGTGTGCGAGTTGTCGGTGCCGGACCCGTCCTGGCGGGTGCATTGTGTGCGAGTTGGCGGTGCCGGACCCGTCCTGGCGGGTGCATTGTGTGCGAGTTGTCGGTGCCGGACCCGTCCTGGCGGGTGCATTGTGTGCGAGTTGGCGGTGCCGGACCCGTCCTGGCGGGTGCATTGTGTGCGAGTTGTCGGTGCCGGACCCGTCCTGGCGGGTGCATTGTGTGCGAGTTGTTGGTGCCGGACCCGTCCTGGCGGGTGCATTGTGTGCGAATTGTCGGTATCGGACCTGTCCTGGCGGGTGCATTGTGTGCGAATTGTCCGCACCGGACCCGTCCTGGCGGGTGCATTGTGTGCGAGTTGTCGGTGCCGGACCCGTCCTGGCGGGTGCATTGTGTGCAAATTGTCGGCACCGGACCCATCCTGGCGGGTGCATTGTGTGTGAGTTGTCGGCACCGGACCCGTTCTGGCGGGTGCATTGTGTGCGAGTTGTCGGTGCCAGACCCGTCCTGGCGGGTGCATTGTGTGCGAATTGTTCGCACCGGACCCGTCCTGGCGGGTGCATTGTGTGCGAGTTGTCGGTGCCAGACCCATCCTGGCAGGTGCATTGTGTGCGAGTTGTCGGTGCCAGACCCGTCCTGGCAGGTGCATTGTGTGCGAGTTGTCGGTGCCGGACCCGTCCTGGCGGGTGCATTGTGTGTGAGTTGTCTGTGCCAAACCCGTCCTGGCGGGTGCATTGTGTGCGAGTTGTCTGTGCCAAACCCGTCCTGGCGGGTGCATTGTGTGCGAGTTGTCGGTGCCAGACCTGTCCGGGTGGGTGCATTGTGTGCGAGTTGTCGGTGCCAGACCCGTCCGGGTGGGTGCATTGTATGCGAGTTGTCGGTGCCGGACTCGTCCTGGTGGGTGCATTGTGTGCGAGTTGTCGGTGCCGGACCCGTCCTGGCGGGTGCATTGTGTGCGAGTTGTCGTGCCGGACCCGTCCTGGTGGGTGCATTGTGTGCGAGTTGTTGGTGCTGGACCCGTCCTGGTGGGTGCATTGTGTGCGAGTTGTCGGTATCGGACCTGTCCTGGCGGGTGCATTGTGTGCGAATTGTCGGCACCGGACCCGTCCTGGCGGGTGCATTGTGTGTGAGTTGTCGGCACCGGACCCGTCCTGGCGGGTGCATTGTGTGCGAGTTGTCGGCACCGGACCCGTCCTGGCGGGTGCATTGTGTGCGAGTTGTCGGCACCGGACCCGTCCTGGCGGGTGCATTGTGTGTGAGTTGTCGGCACCGGACCCGTCCTGGCGGGTGCATTGTGTGTGAGTTGTCGGCACCGGACCCGTCCTGGCGGGTGCATTGTGTGTGAGTTGTCGGCACCGGACCCGTCCTGGCGGGTGCATTGTGTGCGAGTTGTCGGCACCTGACCCGTCCTGGCGGGTGCATTGTGTGCGAGTTGTCGGCACCTGACCCGTCCTGGCGGGTGCATTGTGTGCGAGTTGTCGGTATCGGACCCGTCCTGGCGGGTGCATTGTGTGCGAGTTGTCGGCACCAGACCCGTCCTGGCGGGTGCATTGTGTGCGAGTTGTCGGCACCTGACCCGTCCTGGCGGGTGCATTGTGTGCGAGTTGTCGGCACCTGACCCGTCCTGGCGGGTGCATTGTATGCGAGTTGTCGGTATCGGACCCGTCCTGGCGGGTGCATTGTGTGTGAGTTGTCGGCACCGGACCCGTTCGGGCGGGTGTATTGTGTGTGAGTTGTCGGCACCTGACCCGTCCTGGCGGGTGTATTGTGTGCGAGTTGTCGGCACCTGACCCGTCCTGGCGGGTGTATTGTGTGCGAGTTGTCGGCACCTGACCCGTCCTGGCGGGTGCATTGTGTGCGAGTTGTCGGCACCTGACCCGTCCTGGCGGGTGTATTGTGTGCGAGTTGTCGGCACCTGACCCGTCCTGGCGGGTGCATTGTGTGCGAGTTGTCGGCACCTGACCCGTCCTGGCGGGTGCATTGTGTGCGAGTTGTCGGCACCGGACCCGTCCTGGCGGGTGCATTGTGTGCGAGTTGTTGGCGCCGGATCCGTCTGGGTGGGTTGCCGTCTGCTTACACTTATGCCGCATACACACGACCGGACTATCCGGTGGACTTAGTCCGGCAGACAAACCTCCGGACTATGTCCGAAATTTTGAAATGAACGGACTTACCCACACACAGAGGAAAGTCCGTTCATTTTGAATGCAGCTCCCGGTAGCCGGGACTAGTGAAGGGAGTCAATGTCGCCGCCTTCGGCGAGATTGACACGTCGCTGGCCCCGTCACCTGGTATGAACTTAAAGGGGAAGCCCTACACCAAAAAAAACGGCGTAGGGGTCACCCCCAAAGTCCATATCAGACCCTTATCCCAGCACGCAGCCCGGCTGGTCAGGAAAGGGGGTGGGGACGAGCGAGCACCCTCCCCCCTCCTGAGCCGTACCAGGCCGCGTGCCCTCAACATGGGGGGGTGCTTTGTTGATGAGGACAAGGGCCTCTTCCCGACAACCCTGGCCGTTGGTTGTCGGGGTCTGCGGGCAGGAGGCTTATCGGAATCCGGGAGCCCCCTTTAAGAAGGGGGCCCCCAGATACCGGCCCCCCACCCTATGTGAATGAGTATTGGGGTACCATGTACCCCTACTCATTCACCTGGTGAAAAAAAGTGTTAAAAAAAAAAAAAAAAAAACACAACACAAGTTTGTTTTTCTCTCCCAGCTCTTTTACCAGCGGTGGCCCGGTCTTCTGTCGCCGCCGCCGCTTTCTCTTCTTCTTCCTCCTTGAGATCTGGCCGCAATGACAGGAACACATTGTGTGGCGACTTATATAGGGACAAGGGGCGGGGTCACCGGGTGATGTCCCCGCCCCTTATGATGGCACAGTCCCAGCATGCTCCGGGACTGTGACATCATAAAGGGGCGGGGTCACCATGTGACATCATCCGGTGACCCCGCCCCTTGTCCATACATAATTCGCCACACAACGTGTCCCTGCCATTGCGGCCAGAGAGAGCGTCGAGTCGACATCTCAAGGAGGAAGAAGAAGAGAAGAGAAGGCGGCGGCGGCGGCGACAGAAGACCGGGCCACCGCTAGTAAAAGAGCTGGGAGAAGAAAGCGGAGGCTCAGCAAGAAGAACCGAAGGCGGCGACAAAGAAGAAAGCCGGGCTTCTCCGCTAGTAAAAGAGCTAGCAGAAGATAGCGGAGGAGCCTGGCGAGAAGACCCCTCAAGATGGAAGACCCCCGGAGCTGTCCAATAAATTATTTTACAACCTTGTGTTGTGTTTTTTTTTTTTTTACACTTTTTTTCACCAGGTGAATGGGTAGGGGTACACCTTCTTAAAGGGGGCTCCCGAATTCCGATAAGACCCCCCGCCCGCAGAACCCGACAACCAATGGCCAGTGTTGTCGGGAAGAGGCCCTTGTCCTCATCAACATGGGGACAAGGTGCTTTGGGGTGGGGGGCTGCAGGGCCCCCCCCTTCCCCAAAGCACCCCCTATGTTGAGGGCACGTGGCCTGGTATGGCTCAGGAGGGGGGGGTGCTTGCTCGTCCCCACCTCCTTTCAAGACCGGCCGGGCTGTGTGCTCGGATAAGGGTCTGATATGGACTTTGGGGGGACCCCCACGCCTTTTTTTCGACGTAGGGGTTCCCCTTTAAGCCCATACCAGGTGACGGGGCCAGCGACGTGTCAATCTTGCCGATGGAGACATTCACTTCCTTCACTAGTCCCGGCTACCTGGAGCCGCATTCAAAATGAACGGACTTTACTCCGTGTGTGTGGGCAAGTCCGTTCATTTCAAAAGTCCGGCGGACTAGCGCACAGACAGCCCAAAATCCGGCGGACATATTTGAGTCAAAAGTTCTTTCTAAGTGCGGCGGACAGTCTGATGGTGTGTACGCGGCATAAGTTGCGGTTCCCCTTGCAGCTCGCACTCCGCTGGCGTTGCACAATGTCTCTTTCCTGTCTTATTCTCGGTGCTGCGCGGCGGAGCGAAGCCAGCAGTCAGTTTGTGACGTTTCCTGTCCTCACCCTCCCCCACATCAAAGACAACTGAAACCTTCAGGTACCCGGACCCCCCCCCCCCCTGTGAAAGCTGCAGGCGGCAGCGGCGTGCAGAAAATGTTTTACAATCTTCTCCAGGGAAGGAAATGTTTGCCGAACGTTCTGAATAATAATGAGAGAGCGAAACGCAAAATCAAAGCAAAGAAAAAAAGGTGCGCCGCCATGTGGTCTGCTGAGGTGCGACTGGCTGAACAGAAAAAAGTATGCCCCTCCCCCGGATCAGGTGACGGTATCAGACCCGCGCTATCTGATTGGCGGAGAGGCGATTAAAAGTGAATATTCATTTGCTTTACTAACACACCTGGGGGGGCTCCAGACGCAATGCTCCGCGCTCCACGCCCACCTTTTGTGAAGCCTATTAGAGCCTCTGGCTCCAATCAGGTGCTTCATAAAAAGGTCCCTCCCCCACCACTGGAATTCAGGAGCCCGGCGTCCTAAAAGGGGCCGGGCGTCTGAATAGGGGGTGGCGGCCATGAATAGATTCATGCAATGCATGACTCTATCCATTCTACATAGAGGAAGTGGCTGGAGAGGGGGCGGCGCCCGTGCACCCCTAATGGATGGGCCGCCCCTGGAGTGAGGCTAGCAAGGGGGACCTCATAAAGGGGGTCCAACCCATTACTAGCAAGGGGGACCTAATAAAGGGGGTCCAACCCACTATTAGCAAGGAAGACCTCATAAAGGGGGTCCAACCCTCTACTAGCAAGGGGGACCTAATAAAGGGGGTCCAACCCGCTACTAGCAAGGGAGACCTAATAAAGGGGGTCCAACCCGCTACTAGCAAGGGAGACCTAATAAAGGGGGTCCAACCCACTACTAGCAAGGGAGACCTAATAAAGGGGGTCCAACCCGCTACTAGCAAGGAGGACCTCATAAAGGGGGTCCAACCCATTACTAGCAAGGGGGACCTCATAAAGGGGGTCCAACCCACTACTAGCAAGGAAGACCTCATAAAGGGGGTCCAACACGCTACTAGCAAGGAGGACTTCATAAAGGGGGTCCAACCCTCTACTAGCAAGGAGGACCTAATAAAGGGGGTCCAACACGCTACTAGCAAGGGGACCTCATAAAGGGGGTCTAACCCACTACTAGCAAGGAGGACCTAATAAAGGGGGTCCAACCCGCTACTAGCAAGGAAGACCTAATAAAGAGGGTCCAACCTGCTACTAGCATGGAAGACCTCATAAAGGGGGTCCAACACGCTACTAGCAAGGAGGACTTCATAAAGGGGGTCCAACCCACTACTAACTCCTCTGTACTGTATAGCAAGCTCTTGCTTATAAAAAGGAGATTCTTAGTGTGCAGATATTGCAATACGTTTCCCAGACGTTTCCCTGAGGAAGTCATGTGAGTCTGTGACGCAACGCGTTGGAAGGAGCCTATGAGGTCATTGCACAAACAGGAAGTGTGTGGGTCGCCCTCTTGCATGAGCCATTCGGAGTGTGCTTGCGTGTATTCTGATGTGCACTTTTTTAATTTACGTTTTTAATTTTGGGCTTTATTTTTAATAAAAAAAAAATCTTAAAAATATAGAGAGAGCGCGATAAATGTCCTTCTTTTGGAGTTACTAAATACAACCAAGGGAAGGACTCGTGCCGGTGGATTTAATGACATTCCTGTACAGCAGAGGGGAACGAGGCTTCCCGTATATCAGATCCGGCTTATATGGATTTTTTTATTGGGTGAAAACACAAGGGGAGAGAAGTGGAATGCTGGTGACGGGATTTGCACAAGTCGGAGCCGTTCACAGAAATGTTGCAGACAGAATCCTGTATTTACAGCACAAGTGAGAGAAAATAATAACGGGCACATAACTGAGGGACGTTTATTTTATAATTATTGGGGACCTGCACAGCTGATTGATTGTTTTATTTTTTATTTTATTATATAATCTATATATAAAAAAAATAATAAAAATAAAAAAGATATATATATATAATTTTTTTTTTTTTTTTTTTAAGCAGAGACCCTAGAGAATAAAATGGAAATTGTTGCAATTTTTTATGTCGCACGGTATTTGCGCAGCGGTTTTTCACACACAATTTTTTTTTGGGGGGGGCTCCCTGCCTCCCCTCCCCTTGCTTCTGAAAGCAATCCAATGCCTCATGAGAAAGCCAACCACTGGGTAAAAAAACAAAAAGATACCCGGGGTCGTGGCTGATGGCTTCAACCATAACCCCAGTAAACCATTTGCAAAACAGCAATGCATTGTGGTTGGCAAGTGGCTTATTGTTTTATGACCTCACCCAGCTCCGGAGTGTACAGTGCCTGGAAAAAGTATTCATACCCCTGACATTCCCCACATTTTGTTACGACCAAAACCATAAATGTATTTTATTGGGATTTTATGTGATGGACCAACACAAAGTGTCACATAATTGTGAAGTGGAAGGAAAATGATAAATGATACAAATAAATCTGTGAAAAGTGTGGGGGAGGGGCATTTGTATGGCGCCCCCCGGAGTCAATACTTTGTAGAACCCCCTTTCTCTACAAGTCTTTTTGGGGGTGTCTCTACCAGCTTTGCCCATCTAGAGAGGACATTTCTGCCCATTCTTCTTCTTTGTAAAATATCTCAAGCTCTGTCAGATTGGATGGAGAGCGTCTGTGATCAGCAATTTTCAAGTCTCACCACAGATTCTCAATGGGATTTAGGTCTGGGCTGTGACTGGACCATTCTAACACATGAATATGCTTTGATGTAAACCATTCCATTGTAGCTCTGGCTGGATGTTTCGGGTCGTTGTCCTGCTGGAAGGGGAACCTCCGCCCCGGTCTCAAGTCTTTTGCCGACTCCAACAGGTTTTCTTCTAAGATTGTCCTGTATTTGTCTCCATCCATCTTCCCATCAACTCTGACCAGCTTCCCTGTCCCTGCTGAAGAAAACCATCCCCACCACATGATGCTGCCACCACCATGTCTCACGGTGGGGATGGTGTGTTCGGGGGATGGGCGGTGTTAGTTTCCCCCACACATAGCGTTTTGCTTTTAGGCCATAAAGTAGAATTTTGGTCTCCTCTGACCAGATCACCTTCTTCCACATGTTTGCTGCCCCCTCCCCCACATGGCTTCTCACAAACTACAAACAGGACTTCTTATGACTTTCTTTCTCCAATGTCTTTCTTCTTGTCACTCTTCCATAAAGGGCAGATTTGTGGAGAGACGACTAATAGTTGTCCTGTGGACAGATTCTCCCCCCTGAGCTGTGGATCTCTGCAGCTCCTCCAGAGTTACCATGGACCTCTTGGCTCTTCTCTGATGAATGTTCTCCTTGCCCGGCCCGGTCAGTTTAGGTGGACGGCCGTGTCTTGGTAGGTTTGCAGTTGTGCCATACTCTTTCCATTTTCCGATGATGGATTGAACAGAGCTCCGTGAGATGGTCAAAGCTTGGGAGATTTTATTATAACCCAACCCTGCTTTATACTTCTCCACAACTTCATCCCTGACCTGTCTGGTGTGTTCCTTGGCCTTCATGATGCTGTTTGTTCACTAAGGTTCTCTAACAAACCTCTGAGGGCTTCACAGCACAGCTGTATTTATACTGAGATTAAATGACACACAGGGGGACTCTATTTACGAATTAGGTGACTTCTGAAGGCAATTGGTTCCCCTAGATTTTAGTTAGGGGTATCAGAGTAAAGGGGGCGCCATACAAATGCCCCTCCCCCACACTTTTCACATATTTATTTGTATCATTTATCATTTTCCTTCCACTTCACAATTATGTGACACTTTGTGTTGGTCCATCACATAAAATCCCAATAAAATACATTTATGGTTTTGGTTGTAACATGACAAGATGTGGGGAATGTCGGGGGGGTATGAATACTTTTTCCAAGGCACTGTACATAACAAGGTCCTATAGATATGAGGACCTTTCTTCCCCACTGTTGTGCGCACTCAGAGACTGGTAGACGGCACACGGAGCTCCTGGAGATGTATGACTCCATGGGGGTCACCAATAAAGATCTGGAGACATGGGCCTCCAATGGAAAAGGCCCCGGAAAGTTGGGGGCCAGTCAGAGTACTTTCTATGTGATTGTCTCCGGGGTCTTCTCCTCTTCTGTCAGATGGTGGAGCGGCTCCTGAGCTCGTCCTCTCCGATCCGTCACACCAGCTGTCATTCCCTCTCCGCCTCATCCAGCGCCACGCACAGGCCGCCGCCGCCGCGTGATCTAGATCTGTCCTGACATCTTTTATGCGACAGTAAAACAGCCATTAATGGAAGAGTAATCATCCCGGCGAGGCCCGAGGAGAGCAAGGAAATAAAGAATACGGATTTCTACTTTCCACAAAAAACTCAGATAGTTCCCTGCCGCCGGAATGTGAACTCGCCTACAGAAATGTCAGTCGCTGTGCCCGCCCCTCGCCGTGCCCTTCCCTCGCCGTGCCCTCCCCTCGCCGTGCCCTTCCCTCGCCGTGCCCTCCCCTCGCCGTGCCCTTCCCTCGCCGTGCCCTCCCCTCGCCGTGCCCTTCCCTCGCCGTGCCCTCCCCTCGCCGTGCCCTCCCCTCGCCGTGCCCTTCCCTCGCCGTGCCCTCCCCTCGCCGTGCCCTCCCCTCGCCGTGCCCTTCCCTCGCCGTGCCCTCCCCTCGCCGTGCCCTTCCCTCGCCGTGCCCTCCCCTCGCCGTGCCCTTCCCTCGCCGTGCCCTCCCCTCGCCGTGCCCTTCCCTCGCCGTGCCCTCCCCTCGCCGTGCCCTTCCCTCGCCGTGCCCTTCCCTCGCCGTGCCCTCCCCTCGCCGTGCCCTTCGCCCCCAACTCAATGACTTGATTTTATTGTCTGTGCCGATAATACCCATAATAATGTGTTCTAGAAAATGATACAATGTGAGAAGATTGTTAGTGCCTGGAAAGAACCCCCAACCGTGACAAAGGGACCCACTGACACTTGGTGATCCAGAACAATGACACACTGACACTTGGTGATCCAGAACAATGACACACTGACACTTGGTGATCCAGAACAATGACACACTGACACTTGGGGGTCCAGAACAATGACACACTGACACTTGGGGGTCCAGAACAATGACACCCTGACACTTGGTGATCCAGAACAATGACACACTGACACTTGGTGATCCAGAACAATGACACACTGACACTTGGGGGTCCCAGAACAATGACATACTGACACTTGGTGATCCAGAACAATGACACACTGACACTTGGGGGTCCAGAACAATGACACACTGACACTTGGGGACCCAGAACAATGACACCCTGACACTTGGGGATCCAGAACAATGACACCCTGACACTTGGGGATCCAGAACAATGACACCCTGACACTTGGGGGATCCAGAACAATGACACACTGACACTTGGGGACCCAGAACAATGACACCCTGACACTTGGGGATCCAGAACAATGACACACTGACACTTGGGGATCCAGAACAATGACTCCCTGACACTTGGGGATCCAGAACAATGACACACTGACACTTGGGGATCCAGAACAATGACTCCCTGACACTTGGGGATCCAGAACAATGACACCCTGACATTTGGGGGTCCAGAACAATGACACCCTGACACTTGGGGGTCCCAGAACAATGACTCCCTGACACTTGGGGGTCCCAGAACAATGACACACTGACACTTGGGGATCCAGAACAATGACACCCTGACACTTGGGGATCCAGAACAATGACACACTGACACTTGGGGATCCAGAACAATGACTCCCTGACACTTGGGGATCCAGAACAATGACACCCTGACACTTGGGGGTCCAGAACAATGACACCCTGACACTTGGGGATCCAGAACAATGACTCCCTGACACTTGGGGATCCAGAACAATGACACCCTGACACTTGGGGATCCAGAACAATGACACACTGACACTTGGGGATCCAGAACAATGACACCCTGACACTTGGGGGTCCCAGTACAATGACACACTGACACTTGGGGATCCAGAATAATGACACCCTGACATTTGGGGGTCCAGAACAATGACACCCTGACACTTGGGGATCCAGACCAATGACTCCCTGACACTTGGGGATCCAGAACAATGACACCCTGACATTTGGGGGTCCAGAACAATGACACCCTGACACTTGGGGGTCCCAGAACAATGACACACTGACACTTGGGGATCCAGAACAATGACACCCTGACATTTGGGGGTCCAGAACAATGACACCCTGACACTTGGGGATCCAGACCAATGACTCCCTGACACTTGGTGATCCAGAGCAATGACACCCTGACATTTGGGGGTCCAGAACAATGACACCCTGACACTTGGGGTCCCAGAACAATGACACACTGACACTTGGGGATCCAGAACAATGACTCCCTGACACTTGGGGATCCAGAACAATGACACCCTGACATTTGGGGGTCCAGAACAATGACACCCTGACACTTGGGGGTCCCAGAACAATGACTCCCTGACACTTGGGGGTCCCAGAACAATGACACACTGACACTTGGGGATCCAGAACAATGACACCCTGACACTTGGGGATCCAGAACAATGACACACTGACACTTGGGGATCCAGAACAATGACTCCCTGACACTTGGGGATCCAGAACAATGACACCCTGACACTTGGGGGTCCAGAACAATGACACCCTGACACTTGGGGATCCAGAACAATGACTCCCTGACACTTGGGGATCCAGAACAATGACACCCTGACACTTGGGGATCCAGAACAATGACTCCCTGACACTTGGGGATCCAGAACAATGACACACTGACACTTGGGGATCCAGAACAATGACACCCTGACACTTGGGGGTCCCAGTACAATGACACACTGACACTTGGGGATCCAGAACAATGACACCCTGACATTTGGGGGTCCAGAACAATGACACCCTGACACTTGGGGATCCAGACCAATGACTCCCTGACACTTGGGGATCCAGAACAATGACACCCTGACATTTGGGGGTCCAGAACAATGACACCCTGACACTTGGGGGTCCCAGAACAATGACACCCTGACACTTGGGGGTCCCAGAACAATGACTCCCTGACACTTGGGGTCCCAGAACAATGACACACTGACACTTGGGGATCCAGAACAATGACTCCCTGACACTTGGGGGTCCCAGAACAATGACACCCTGACACTTGGGGATCCAGAACAATGACACCCTGACACTTGGGGATCCAGAACAATGACAATTTGACATAGAGGAATAGTGTGAATATTATTTGAGGTTTTATATAAAGGACATAGGGGTATTGTGACTTTAGTGGGACACACACGTTACATTGTATATATTTGGACCCTATAACAATATACCTGCCATGGACCCTCTATAGGGAACGCTGCGCTGGCAGAGTCTCGAATGAACGCTCTCATCTCTTCTCCATAATATCAGACCTGGAAACTTCTTTTACGGCCGTCATAAAAATCCGATTTACCGCAGCAAGGTCAGAATCGTAACGGCGGACATCCCTGCAATGACTTCACTAGAAACTTATCATTATTATGGAAACATTTTAATCCTGGAGAATCTTCTATCTTTATGGGCCGCTGTGACCTCCGGAGCCCCCGAGCTTAACAGGTGCTGCATATCACCGAATTCCTCAACTAGACTTTCCTGGTCATAAAAACTCTGAGGAGGACCTACCGGAATAATCTGTCAGGGGCCCCAGCCTTTCCATGGGTAGAAGGACAAGTCCGGTCACCTCGGATGGTACCAGTCATGTGTGTGTAGTGTGAGGAATAAGAGATACGTTCTAAAGAAGGATTCTCTGAAAATTAGAATTAGCGCTTTGCTGAAATGTACTGACAGGACTTGAGGGCTCCGAATGTAAGAGATACGTCCTAAAAAAACCTTCCGAATGTAAGAGATACGTCCTAAAAAACTTCCGAATGTAAGAGATACGTCCTAAAAAATCTTTCAAATGTAAGAGATACGTCCTAAAAAAATCTTCCAAATGTAAGAGATACGTCCTAAAAAATCTTCCGAATGTAAGAGATACGTCCTAAAAAAACTTCCAAATGTAAGAGATACGTCCTAAAAAATCTTTCGAATGTAAGAGATACGTCCTAAAAAAACTTCCAAATGTAAGAGATACGTCCTAAAAAAACTTCGGAATGTAAGAGATACGTCCTAAAAAAACTTCCAAATGTAAGAGATACGTCCTAAAAAAACTTCCGAATGTAAGAGATACGTCCTAAAAAAACCTCCGAATGTAAGAGATACGTCCTAAAAAAACTTCCGAATGTAAGAGATACGTCCTAAAAAAACCTCCGAATGTAAGAGATACGTCCTAAAAAAACTTCCGAATGTAAGAGATACGTCCTAAAAAAACCTCCGAATGTAAGAGATACGTCCTAAAAAATCTTCCGAATGTAAGAGATACGTCCTAAAAAATCTTCCGAATGTAAGAGATACGTCCTAAAAAATCTTCCGAATGTAAGAGATACGTCCTAAAAAAACTTCCGAATGTAAGAGATACGTCCTAAAAAAACTTCCGAATGTAAGAGATACGTCCTAAAAAATCTTCCGAATGTAAGAGATACGTCCTAAAAAAACTTCCGAATGTAAGAGATACGTCCTAAAAAATCTTCCGAATGTAAGAGATACGTCCTAAAAAATCTTCCGAATGTAAGAGATACGTCCTAAAAAAACTTCCGAATGTAAGAGATACGTCCTAAAAAAACTTCCGAATGTAAGAGATACGTCCTAAAAAATCTTCCGAATGTAAGAGATACGTCCTAAAAAATCTTCCAAATGTAAGAGATACGTCCTAAAAATATTATCAGCAAAACTGAGAACTTTCACTATGCCAAATGCAGTGGTGGCAGGTGCTCAATTTTCTTGGGGGGGTGGCCCATGGCCCCCACCCAGCTAGACACTCCCCCCCCCAAACCAGCCAACCAGCTCCACCAATCGATCGCCACTCCCCTCCGTTGCTTGATTGCCACTTAGTTTGCCCATCACCCCCCCAGCCCAGCTATTACCCCATCCAGGTCATGGCTTCGGTGGCTTTCCCCCCTGCGTCTTCTCCCGAATCCCGGCAGTTGCAGTTGCTTCTCCTCCCGGACAATCAGGACTTTGGACTCGCGGCCAATCAGATCCCGGGACCGGGAGGAGAAAACAGGAAGACATTAGCAAGTATTAATTCAATATTGTCACACGATTGGGTGGGCTCGGGGGCGCAGCGCTCTGCGCCCCGAGCCCACACTTTTTTAAGCCAATTAGAGCCTCCAGCTCTAATCATGTGCTTAAAAAAAAAAAAACCCCATTGAAATTCATGCGTCCGGCGCCCCGCATATAGATTAGGGGCCAGGCGCATAGATTAGGGGGGCCGCCACTGCCGAAATGCCTGTGAATATTTGGATATTTACGTTAAAATGTTATCGAAGTCAAAGGGGATGAAAAAATTAAGGTGCTTTTTGGTGTTTTTTTTTTAAGGGTGCAGTGGCCTTAAGAGAACATAGGATATGGCATGAGGACCTATAGGGACCGCTGCGGGGGGGGGGGGGGGTATTCAGCACACTAGAAGTTTTGGATACCTGCGGCGGACAAAGGTCATCCATATAGCGGAGGGGGGGTCTTTTTTTTTTTTTTTAGGCCTGAATCATGATAAATCTTCTGAAAGCAGACACCCTGGAGAATAAAATAGTGGTAGTTGAAATTTTTTTTACGTCACATGAAATTAGCGCAATGGCTTGTGAAATCAAAGTTTTTGCAAAAAAAGTTTATTCTCTATAATGGGGCATTGGAGGATCTAAAGCACTCCCGGGGGCCTCGATGTCTGGCCTGTCCTCCAGTGAGGCTAATAGAGAGCAGATTGTGCTCCATTAGCTTCTTCCGGCTCATACTGGCTGGGGAACACTACACCGGGACCACACATCACTTTACCAGGAAGGGGAGATCGATTGAACGGATGATCACTGATTTCCCTTCCCTTTACCTGTCGGCGCCCGCCATGCCGGTCCCGGGTCTGCTGATGGGCCCACAGAGCCAGGGAAACATGGTGGGGGAGGGGTAACCGACACATATGAGGATCTCTGGAAGCAATCTGGTGGCTGCACATCTGCCCGGGTCGCTTCCACACTTCCATCTGACAACAGTTGGCTTGACATGCTGCAGCCGCCAGGAATTCTCGGCCCAAACCACCACTCTGCCTGTCCATTCAAACACCGAGTGCGGCTCAGGCCCCCGCCCCCACTTTCTCCTCATTGGTTCGCTGTCTGTGATTGCCATTGGCTCCCGCTGCTGTCTCAGCCAGTGAGGAGGAAGAGACCCAAGAGAACCTGCTGCTCTCGTACACATGGCTGGATTGAGATGGGACTCAATATTGGGGGGGTGGGGAGGTGGCTCAGGTAAGTATTGGGGGGGGCTGTTGCACACAGAAGGTTTTTTACCTTACTGCTTAGAATGCACCTTTAGCCTTTACAACCACTTTAAGTAAAAGGTCCACTCCCAATGCAAGTCTTTGGTCTGCCGCACCCAGGGAAAACAATGCACTCCCTGTGCTTTTAATCCAAAGCACTCGTATATCAAAGCGAGTGTCCCCATAGGAATCAATGGAAACTCAGATGATTAGTTCCATGACTGCTGGTGTATGCAGTACTGTATGTGGCCAGAGGTGCGGGGGGCGCTGGTGTATGCAGTACTGTATGTGGCCAGAGGTGTGGGGGGTGCTGGTGTATGCAGTACTGTATGTGGCCAGAGGTGCGGGGGGCGCTGGTGTATGCAGTACTGTATGTGGCCAGAGGTGTGGGGGGCGCTGGTGTATGCAGTACTGTATGTGACCAGAGGTGCGGGGGCGCTGGTGTATGCAGTACTGTATATGACCAGAGGTGCGGGGGGCGCTGGTGTATGCAGTACTGTATGTGGCCAGAGGTGCGGGGGCGCTGGTGTATGCAGTACTGTATGTGGCCAGAGGTGCGGGGGCGCTGGTGTATGCAGTACTGTATGTGGCCAGAGGTGCTGGGGCGCTGGTGTATGCAGTACTGTATGTGACCAGAGGTGCGGGGGCGCTGGTGTATGCAGTACTGTATGTGGCCAGAGGTGCAGGGGGCACTGGTGTATGCAGTACTGTATGTGGCCAGAGGTGCGGGGGCGCTGGTGTATGCAGTACTGTATGTGACCAGAGGTGCGGGGGACGCTGGTGTATGCAGTACTGTATATGACCAGAGGTGCGGGGGGCGCTGGTGTATGCAGTACTGTATGTGGCCAGAGGTGCGGGGGCGCTGGTGTATGCAGTACTGTATGTGGCCAGAGGTGCGGGGGCGCTGGTGTATGCAGTACTGTATGTGGCCAGAGGTGCGGGGGCGCTGGTGTATGCAGTACTGTATGTGGCCAGAGGTGCGGGGGCGCTGGTGTATGCAGTACTGTATGTGGCCAGAGGTGCGGGGGCGCTGGTGTATGCAGTACTGTATGTGGCCATAGGTGCAGGGGGCACTGGTGTATGCAGTACTGTATGTGGCCAGAGGTGCGGGGGGCGCTGGAGACACTCAGTTCCCAACTGTCTCCAAGTGTCACTGGCGCCCCCCACCTCTAGCCCAATGCGGTACTGCACACCCCAGCAGCTTGAATCTCGCTCCTCTGGTGAGATAACGCTTGCAAATCTAGTCAGGATTTTTTTTTAAATAGCTCATATAGTGAAACGCTTGTAAATCACGTCACTCGCAATCCGAGGTTCTCTGTATATCGGTAAGCAGGCTGAGCGATTGAAGATGGAATCTACCGTTTCAATTGACTAACCCACAAATTTCTACATCTAATGTGGATGGGCCGGTGTCTCTATTCAATCTTACCATTATTATTATATTATTATTATTATTATACATGATTTATATAGCGCCAACAGTTTACGCAGCGCTTTACAATGTACAATTACAGTTCAATACAAAAGGTACAGGAGGGCCCGGCTCATACATTCTAAAGGGAGGGGGTGGTGGTACAAAGGGTAATAGCTGCAGAGAATGATTTGATGGGGGGTACCATCTATGGAACTGTCCAGTAATGTAAAAAAACAAAAAATAAATATTGAACTGAAGATGTCTGCTGGCTGGTAATGGACCGTACTTTCCCTTTAAGAAAAAACTAAATCTTTTTCTAAATGTTTTCTTTCTGTGTGTCACTCACTTTCCATGAACACAGCTGATGACTTCTTCCTATGTACAGATCTGGAAAGTGCCGAGTCAGGAGGGAAATATTATGTAACAAAAATATAGAATTTCTGTAGAATCAGTTCTTCCAAACCATGGTGACCTTTCCAGTACAGAAGTGATATCAAAGACAGAACACTCATGGTTGGGGCTCAGGTTGGGGCTCAGGTTGGGGTTCCGGGTGAGGTTCAGATTGGGGCTTGGGTTGAGGCTCAGGTTAGGGCTCGGGTTGAGGCTCAGGTTGGGGCTCGGGTTGAGGCTCAGGTTGGGGCTCAGGTTGAGGCTCAGGTTGGGGCTCAGGTTGGGGCTCAGGTTGGGGTTCCGGGTGAGGTTCAGATTGGGGCTTGGGTTGAGGCTCAGGTTAGGGCTCGGGTTGAGGCTCAGGTTGGGGCTCGGGTTGAGGCTCAGGTTGGGGCTCAGGTTGAGGCTCAGGTTGGGGCTCAGGTTGGGGCTCAGGTTGGGGTTCCGGGTGAGGTTCAGATTGGGGCTCAGGTTGAGGCTCAGGTTGGGGCTCGGGTTGAGGCTCGGGTTGAAACTTAGGTTGGAGCTCGGGTTGAGGTTCAGGTTGGGGCTCAGGCTGGGCCCCAGGTTGGGGCTCAGGTTGAAGTTCAGGTTGGGGCCCAGGTTGGGGCTCTGGTTGGGGCTCTGGTTGGGGCTCAGGTTGGGGCTCTGGTTGAGGCTCAGGTTGGGGCTCAGGTTGGGGCTCCGGTTGAGGTTCAGATTGGGGCTTAGGTTGAGGCTCAGGTTGAGGCTCAGGTTGAACCTCAGGTTGGGGCTCAGATTGAAGTTCAGGCTGGGGCTCAGGTTGGGGCTCAGGTTGGGGCTCAGATTGAGGCTCAGGTTGTGGCTCAGGTTGGGGCTCAGGTTGAGCTCAGGATGGGGCTCAGGTTGAAGCTTAGGTTGGGGCTCAGGTTTGGGCTCGGGTTGAGCTCCGGTTGGGGCTCGGGTTGAGCTCAGGTTGGGGCTCGGGTTGAAGTTCAGGTTGGGGCTCAGGTTGGGGCTCAGGTTGAATCTCAGGTTGGGGCTCGGGTTGGGGCTCGGGTTGAGGCTCAGGTTGAGGCTTAAGTTGGGGCTCAGGTTGAGGCTCAGGTTGGGGCTCAGGTTGGGGCTCAGATTGGGGCTCAGGTTGAGGATCAGGTTGAACCTCAGGTTGGGGCTCGGGTTGGGGCTCAGGTTGGGGCTCAGGTTGGGGCTCAGGCTGGGGCTCAGGCTGGGGCTCAGGTTGGGGCTCAGGTTGGGGCTCTGGTTGAGGTTCAGGTTGGGGCTCAGGTTGAGGCTCAGCTTGGGGCTCAGGTTGAGGCTCAGGTTGGGGCTCCGGTTGAGGTTCAGATTGGGGCTTAGGTTGAGGCTCAGGTTGAACCTCAGGTTGGGGCTCGGGTTGGGGCTCAGGTTGAAGTTCAGGCTGGGGCTCAGGTTGGGGCTCAGGTTGGGGCTCAGATTGAGGCTCAGGTTGTGGCTCAGGTTGGGGCTCGGGTTGAGCTCAGGTTGGGGCTCAGGTTGAAGCTTAGGTTGGGGCTCAGGTTTGGGCTCAGGTTGGGGCTCAGGTTGGGGCTCGGGTTGAGCTCAGGTTGGGGCTTGGGTTGAAGTTCAGGCTGGGTCTTAAGTTGGGGCTCAGGTTGGGGCTCGGGTTGAGGTTCAGGTTCAGATTGGGGCAGTGGCTGCTGGTGTTCAAAATTTTTGGGGGGCGCAAACAAACGGAAAAATACTAAACCCCCAGCCTCACTGCACCCATCAGTTGCAGCCTTATTGTGCCCGTCAAATGCAGCCACTTGTTCCCATCATATGCAGCCACTTGTGCCCATCATATGCAGCCACTTGTGCCCATCAAATGCAGCCACTTGTGCCCATCGTATGCAGCCACTTGTGCCCATCATATCCAGCCACTTGTGCCCATCATATGCAGCCATTGTGCCAATCAAATGCAGCCAATTGTGCCAATCAAATGCAGCCACTTGTGCCCATCAAATGAAACCACTTGTGCCTGTCATATGCAGCCACTTGTGCCCATCATATGCAGCCACTTGTGCCCGTCAAATGCAACCACTTGTGCCCATCATATGCAGCCACTTGTGCCCATCAAATACAGCCACTTGTGCCCAGTATATGCAGCCACTTGTTCCCATCAAATGCAACCACTTGTGCCCATCATATGTAGCCATTGTGCCCATCAAATTAAGCCACTTGTGCCTCTAAAATGCAGCCATTTGTGCCCATCATATGCAGCCAACCTGTGGTGACCTCCATGCCCAAGAGGGTGAAGGCAGTGCTGGAAAAGAATGGCGGCCACACAAAATATTGACACTTTGGGCCCAATTTGGAGATTTTCACTTAGGGGTGTCCTGACTTTTGTTGCCAGCGGTTTAGACATTAATGGCTGTGTGTTGAGTTATTTTGAGGGGACAGGAAATTTACACTGTTATACAAGCTGTACACTCACTACTTTACATTGTAGACAAGTGTCATTTCTTCAGTGTTGTCACATGAAAAGAGAGAAGAAATGTCACTGAGGGGTGTACTTACTTTTGTTAGATACTGTATGTAGTTTTGTTAAATTCAGTTAATCCGTTCAATTCATATTCAGAATTTATATTCGGGATTTGTTTTTGGGCTTTTTCGAAATTTCCTTGAATTTACAGATTTTTTTCTTATTTTCCGATTCGCATGTGAAAAAAACAAAAAGAAAAATCTCCATCCAACGATCCCCGATGACTCTTTACAAAAAAAACTGAATTATTTTGCAAAGTTACTTCTAATAACACCCATACAGTATATACACCACACACACATACAGTATATACACCACACACATACAGTATATACACCACACACATACAGTATATACACCACACACATACAGTATATACACCACACACACATACAGTATATACACCACACACACACATACAGTATATACACCACACACACACACATACAGTATATACACCACATACATACAGTATATACACCACACACATACAGTATATACACCACACACATACAGTATATACACCACACACATACAGTATATACACCACACACACATACAGTATATACACCACACACATACAGTATATACACCACATACATACAGTATATACACCACACACACACATACAGTATATACACCACACACACACATACAGTATATACACCACACACACACATACAGTATATACACCACACACACATACAGTATATACACCACACACACATACAGTATATACACCACATACATACAGTATATACACCACATACATACAGTATATACACCACACACACACATACAGTATATACACCACACACACACATACAGTATATACACCACACACACATACAGTATATACACCACACACACATACAGTATATACACCACATACATACAGTATATACACCACATACATACAGTATATACACCACACACATACAGTATATACACCACACACATACAGTATATACACCACATACATACAGTATATACACCACACACATACAGTATATACACCACACACACACATACAGTATATACACCACACACATACAGTATATACACCACACACATACAGTATATACACCACACACACACACAGTATATACACCACACACACACACAGTATATATATGGTCTTGTATATTTTTAGTGCTGTGATTTGTGATGATGAGTGTCAGATCCGCACTTTGTGTCGGCAGCTCGGTGGAGTTTTGCTGTCTTGACACAATTAGTTCCTCTTCCGGTTTCTCTAGCACAGTAGTGCTGCTGCAGCCGTCCTCTGCGCCCCTCCATTGTCTGCGTCTTCTGCCACTTCCCAGGGAGAGCAAAATCCATCGACATCTTCATTTCATTCTTCAACTACTGAGGGACCGCCCACCGTCCTTATACGGCGCTACTTTGACGGTAAATACCGGTGTTATGGCAGCAGCCAGCGAACCACAACTTCCGGTATTATTAAAAACGGCGGACTGTCCTCTACAGACAAAAGTGGTCTCAGCGGCGGATTCGCAGCAAGATGACTTTTATCGGTGGCGCAAGAGGCCCCCACCCCCCTCCCCCACTGCGCTCCTGCCAGAGCCGCCGCTTACCGGAGCCAATCGGTTCCTCTCCTCTCACTGCCTGGATGCCGAGTGAGGGGAACACGCCCCCCCCACCCCTCCCCCCCACGCTACTTCATAGCATTGGAGGGCGGAAGCAACATCAAACATCCGATTATTCGTTATGATCGGCATTCGTAACTTTGGATAAATTCGTATTTGTTATGTTCACTAACAGGCAAATTTGAAAGGAAATTCCAATACCTATAAATGTAATCGTTTATAGTTTATTATCGTTTTTTTATTATTATTATTTAATAAGGAGAAGAAACCTATAATTATAGTTATTAATTTAATTATATGAAAATTCCAATACCTATAATTTAATCGTTTATAGTTTATTATAGTTTTTTTTTATTATTATTTAATAATAATAATAATAAAAAAAATCTATAATTATAGTTATTTAATTACAATTTGAAAGGAAATTCCAATACCTATAATTTAATAGTTTATTATAATTGTTATTATTATTATTATTTAATAAGAAGAAGAAACCTGTAATTATAGTTATTAATTTAATTATAATTTGAAATGAAATTCCAATACCTATAATTTAATAGTTTATAGTTTATTATAGTTTATTTTTAATTCTTATTATTTAATAATAATAATAAAAAAATCTATAATTATAGTTATTTAATTAAAATTTGAAAGGAAATTCCAATACCTATAATTTAATAGTTTATTATAATTTTTTGTAGTATTATTATTATTATTATTATTTATTAAGAAGAAACCTATAATTAACCACTTGCCTACTGGGCTATTAAACCCCCCTCCTGCCCAGACCAATTTTCAGCTTTCGGGTGCGTTCACACTTTGAATGACAATTACTCAGTCATGTAACACTGTACCCAAATTAATTTTTTGTCCTTTTTTTCATACAAATAGAGCTTTCTTTTGGCATTTTTCTTAGTTTATGTGATAAAATTTTGCAAATGATAAATTTTTCTTCATAAATTTTGGCCACAATTTATACGGCTACATATCTTTGGTAAAAATAACCCAAATTAGTGGATATTATTTGGTCTTTGTGAAAGTTATAGAGTCTACAAACTGTGGTGCGAATCATAAAAAAATTGATCACATCTGATGTACTGACGGCCGATCTCATTTCTTGCGACCCAAACAAGCCAGGAAAGTACAAATACCCCCCAAATGACCCTCTTTTTGAAAGTAGACATTCCAAGGTGTTTAGTAAGAGGCATGGTGAGGTTTTTGATGTTGTCATTTTTTTTTTTCCACCAATTCTTTGCCAAATGTTTTTTTTTTTTGTTTTGTTTTTTTTCACAAAATTTTCTTTGTAATTATTTCTCTCACATGGCATGTGTATACCACAAATGACACCCCAAAATACATTCTGCTACTCCTCCTGAGTATTACTATACAACATGTGTGAGACTTTTTCACAGCCTGACCACATACAGAGGCCCAATATTGAAATAGCACCTTCAGGCGTTCTAGGAGCATAAGTCACTCATTTCTCAACCACCTATTACACTTTTGAAGGCCCTGGAGCACCAGGACAATGAAAACGCCCACAAAGTGACCCCATTTTGAAAAGCAAACACCCCAACGTATAATCTATGAGGCATAATGAGTCTTTTGAAGGGTTCATTTTTTTCCAGAAGTTTTGGGAAAATGTGTAAAAAAAATGAAAACGCATTTTTCTTTACGCAAAGTTGTCCATTTATAAGATATTTCCAACACATAGCATGTAAATAGCAACAATTACACCTCAAAATACATTGTGCTACTCCTCCTGAGTATGGTGATACCACATGTGTGAGACTTTTACACAGCCTGGCCACATACAGAGGCCCAACATGCAAGGAGCACCATCAGATGTTCTAGGGACACATACGGTAGCATGCACATACCAAGAATTACACCCCAAAATACATTCTGCTGAGCAAAGGGTAAACAAAAGATTACCTGTGGTTTTAGTAGCGCACTTGTCCACAGGAGGATAGCACTGGTCTGTGCAGCAGGCAGGGATTTGGTCAGCAAAAGCGAACACAATTTTCCAGGCAACAGGCAGGAATACTGTCCATAGTCCGTACAGGCAGCAGGCAGAGATACTGTCCATAGTCCGTACAGGCAGCAGGCAGAGATACTGTCCATAGTCCGTACAGGCAGCAGGCAGAGATACTGTCCATAGTCAATACAGGCAGCAGGTAGGGATACTGTCCATAGACAGTCCAAGGTCAGTGCAGGCAGAGATTGTCAGCAGTGCCAAAATATTGGTCCTGGCAGTAGGCAGGTCCATGTGGTGTGGTCAGTTCATGCGACAGGTAGAGGCATGATGGCACAGGTCCTACAGGCAGCAGGCAGAAGTAGGGCCTTGTTCAGGACAGAATGGGGACAGGGGTAGAGGCTTCTCCCACCAAACCTCTTTGAAGCCTCCGAGTCTCCAGACCCTAATCTAGGAATGAGAAAACAAATGAAATTGTTTTCTTCATCCAGAAAAACAATTCTGAAGCCCCTCATATATGTGAGACCCCTGTGTTATGAATCCCACTAGTCCACTGGCAGGGTACAAGATCAGTCCAAGAGGCAGGCAAGAGGCATTTCCAAACAGTCCAGAGTCAGTTCCAGATGAGGCAGAGGTATGTACAGAATCAGTAGGCAGAAGCGTGGTCAAATAACAAGCCAGGGTCAGTTCCAGATCAGGCAGAGGTATGTACAGAATTGGTAGGGGGAAGCGTGGTCAAATAACAGTCCAGGGTCAGTTCCAGATCAGGCAGAGGTATGTACAGAATCGGTAGGCGGAAGCGTGGTCAAATAACAAGCCAGGGTCAGTTACAGATCAGGCAGAGGTATGTATAGAATTGGTAGGCGGAAGCGTGGTCAAATAACAAGCCAGGGTCAGTTCCACATCAGGCAGAGGTATGTACAGAATTGGTAGGCGGAAGCGTGGTCAAATAACAAGCCAGGGTCAGTTGCAGATCAGGCAGAGGTATGTACAGAATCGGTAGGTGGAAGCGTGGTCAAATAACAGTCCAGGGTCAGTTCCAGATCAGGCAGAGGTATGTACAGAATCGGTAGGTGGAAGCGCTGTCAAATAACAGTCCAGGGTCAGTTACAGTTAAGGCAGAGGTATGTACAGAATCGGTAGGTGGAAGCGTGGTCAAATAACAAGCCAGGGTCAGTTGCAGATCAGGCAGAGGTATGTACAGAATCGGTAGGTGGAAGCGTGGTCAAATAACAGTCCAGGGTCAGTTCCAGATCAGGCAGAGGTATGTACAGAATCGGTAGGTGGAAGCGCTGTCAAATAACAGTCCAGGGTCAGTTACAGTTAAGGCAGAGGTATGTACAGAATCGGTAGGTGGAAGCGTGGTCAAATAACAAGCCAGGGTCAGTTCTAGATCAGGCAGAGGTATGTACAGAATCGGTAGGTGGAAGCGTGGTCAAATAACAGTCCAGGGTCAGTTCCAAATCAGGCAGAGGTATGTACAGAATCGCTAGGTGGAAGCGCTGTCAAATAACAGTCCAGGGTCAGTTACAGTTAAGGCAGAGGTATGTACAGAATCGGTAGGTGGAAGCGTGGTCAAATAACAAGCCAGGGTCAGTTCTAGATCAGGCAGAGGTATGTACAGAATCGGTAGGTGGAAGCGTGGTCAAATAACAGTCCAGGGTCAGTTCCAAATCAGGCAGAGGTATGTACAGAATCGCTAGGTGGAAGCGCTGTCAAATAACAAGCCAGGGTCCACTGTTAGGACTCTCCACTCGTAGGGTATAAGAGGACATTGGGTTACTTGCTATGAATTGTTGTGCATATGGGTTGCACTGGGCCACAATCGATGCAAGCATGTCCTCAGTAAAAATTAAATGGAAAAAGTCTATCGGGGAAAAATTTTCTGTGTCCATCTGGACTCCTGGCTGGGCAGTGAAAGGGAGAACGGTAACTTCTCCTGAATTAGGAGGAAGCCACAAGGGGTTCTGAAGGGAATAGGGAAGGCTGGCATGGAACCTAATCCTTTGGGGCTGAGGTGACACCCCACTGGTACTTGGCCTTTGCCGAGGTACTGCGGTGCTGGTGGAGGGCTCTGCGGTGCTGGTGGATGGCTCTGCGGTGCTGGTGGAGGGCTCTGCGGTGCTGGTGGAGGGCTCTGCGGTGCTGGTGGAGGGCTCTGCGGTGCTGGTGGATGGCTCTGCGGTGCTGGTGGAGGGCTCTGCGGTGCTGGTGGAGGGCTCTGCGGTGCTGGTGGATGGCTCTGCGGTGCTGGTGGAGGGCTCTGCGGTGCTGGTGGAGGGCTCTGCGGTGCTGGTGGAGGGCTCTGCGGTGCTGGTGGATGGCTCTGCGGTGCTGGTGGAGGGCTCTGCGGTGCTGGTGGAGGGCTCTGCGGTGCTGGTGGATGGCTCTGCGGTGCTGGTGGAGGGCTCTGCGGTGCTGGTGGAGGGCTCTGCGGTGCTCGTGGATGGCTCTGCGGTGCTGGTGGAGGGCTCTGCGGTGCTGGTGGAGGGCTCTGCGGTGCTGGTGGAGGGCTCTGCGGTGCTGGTGGATGGCTCTGCGGTGCTGGTGGAGGGCTCTGCGGTGCTGGTGGAGGGCTCTGCAGTGCTGGTGGATGGCTCTGCGGTGCTGGTGGAGGGCTCTGCGGTGCTGGTGGATGGCTCTGCGGTGCTGGTGGAGGGCTCTGCGGTGCTGGTGGAGGGCTCTGCGGTGCTGGTGGAGGGCTCTGCGGTGCTGGTGGAGGGCTCTGCGGTGCTGGTGGAGGGCTCTGCGGTGCTGGTGGATGGCTCTGATAGGCTCGTAGTCAACGTCAGACTCAGAATCTGAATATGAGGAATCCGAAGCGGAGAGCTCTCCCTTGCTCTTGTGGCCGCAAGTATATCGCATGCCTCCTCAGCTGAAAATAACCTTTGTGACATTCTTAGTGATGACAAATGGCACTGATATGTGACACTGAAGTGGCAGATGACACTAGTAGGTGACACTAACAGGTGGCACTGATCACAGGTGACACTGATGTGGCAGGTGAATCTGACGACAGGTGGCACTGATACCTGACACTGGCAGATGGCACTGGTGGCAAATGACTTTGGCAGATGGGGCTGGCACTGGCAGAATTCACTGGCAGAGGGCACTGGCAGATGGGGCTGGCACTGGCAGATGGCACTGGCAGATGGGGCTGGCACTGGCAGAATTCACTGGCAGATGGCACTGATGGTCACTGTAACACTCACTGACAAAATCACAGATCGCTCTCCCTCCTCACGCACTGTCTCTGTGTGAGGAGGGAGAGACAGGACACCACCGGCAATGAGAGACGATCTCATATGTTTATATTTGAGATCATCTCTCATTGGCAGTTACGATCGTGCTGTAAACGGCCGCTGTGATTGGCCGTTTACAGTGATCTTTGATTGGCTGTGTCCAAAGGACACGGCCAACACAGATTTTCCCCGATGCGCGCCCTCGAGGGCACGCGGGGAGAGAATCCGGGGACGCCCTCCCGGCAGTTAGCGTCCGCTCTGTAGTCGTCGTTCGGCTATAGCGCGGGCGCGAAGTGTTTAAAGTTATTAATTTAATTATAATTTGAAAGGAAATTCCAATATTTATAATTTAATAGTTTATAGTTTATTATAGTTTTTTATTATATAATAATAATAATAATAATAATAATAATAATAAAATCCTATAATTATAGTCATTTAATTACAATTTGAAAGGAAATTCCAATACCTATTATTATTATTGAATAGGTTATAGTTAATTATATATTTTTTATTGTTGTTATTATTAATAATAATAAGAAGAAACTTACTTATTTATTATTATTTATTAATTATAGTTATTCGTTTAATTATAATTTGAAAGAAAATAACAATACCTATAATTTAATAGTTTATAGTTTATTATAGTTATTATTATTATTTATTAATAATAAAAACTATAATTATAGTTAATAATTAATTTAAAATTTTAGTTATAGTTAATATAAAATTTGAAAGGAAATTCCAATATAATTTAATAGTTTATAGTTTATTTTAGTTTATTATTATTATTTAATAATAATAATAATAATACATTGAATTATAGTTATTAATTTAATCATCATTTTAAAGGAAATTCCAATACAATTTTTAATAGTTTATTTAAGTTTTTTATTATTTAATAATAATAATAATAATAATATTAAATTATAATTATAGTTATTAATTTAATCATCATTTTAAAGGAAATTCGAATACCTATAATTTAATAATGTATCGTTTATTATAGTTTTATTATTATTATTATTATTATTTAATAATAATAATAAAAAAATCTATAATTATAGTTATTTAATTACAATTTGAAAGGAAATTACAATACCTATAATTTAATAGTTTATAGTTTATTATATTTTTTTGTATTATTATTATTTAATAAGAAGAAACCTATAATTATAGTTATTAATTTAATTATAATTTAAAAGGAAATTCCACTACTTATAATTTAATAGTTTATAGTTTATTATAGTTTATTATTTATTAATAATAATAATTACAACTATAATTATAGTTAATAATTTATTAAAAATTTGAAAGGAAATTCCAATACAATTTAATAGTTTATAGTTTATTTTAGTTTATTATTATTATTTAATAATAATAATAATAATAATAAATATAATTATAGTTATTAATTTAATCATAATTTTAAAGGAAATTCCAATACCTATAATTTTATAGTTTATTATAGTTTTATTATTATTATTATTTAATAATTAAATAATTAAAATCATTTAGAAAACTCTCGTTATTCATTTTAATTACAATTTGAAAGGAAATTCCAATATCTATAGTTTAATAGTTTATTATAGTTTTTTTTATTATTATTTATTATTAATAATAATAAGAAGAAGAAGAAACTTATAATTATAGTTATTATAGTTATTAAATTATATTTTGAAAGGAAATTCCAATACCTATAATTTAATAGTTTATAGTTTATTATAGTTTTTTTCATTATTATTATTTTTAATAATAATAAACTAATTATAGTTATTTAATTACAATTTGAAAGGAAATTCCAGTACCTATATTTTAATAGTTTATTATAGTTTTATTATTAAATAAACAAGAAAAAATATTAAATTGCCCCGTCCCGCCGAGCTCGAACACAGAAGTGAACACATACGTGAGCAGCGCCCGCACATGTAGCCGGTATTAAAACCACATTGCCGCAATCGGTAGAGCGAGAGCGATAATTCTATCCCTAGAACTTCTCTGTAACAGAAAATTGGTAACCTGTAGACATTTTTAAATGTGGCCTATGGAGATTTTTAAAGGGTCAAAGTTTGTCGCCACTCCACGAGTGGAGCGCAATTTTGAAGCGTGACATGTCGGGTATCAATTTACTCGGCGTTACATTATCTTTCACAATATAAAAAAATCGGGCTAACTTTACTGTTATCTTATTTTTTAAATCAAAAAAGTGTATTTTTCCCCCCCCAAAAAAGACCGCTGTGCAAATATGATGTGACAGAAAGTATTGCAACGACCGCCATTTTATTCTCTAGGGTGTCTAAATATATATATATAATGTTTGGGGGTTCTAAGTGATTTTCTAGCAAAAAAAAAAAATATTATTTTAACTTGTAAACACCGAATCTGAAAAATAAGCCCAGTCCTTAAATAGTTAAACATTCCCAGGCAACCCCCCCCCCCCCCCCCCTGAGCGCGGGAAGGACTGCATGTGAGCCAGTTTGGTATTCCTGCATTGTTTTGTTATCATGTTTCAAGCACTGGGAGAAGGAGGGGAGGTGCTTAGACAGCATAGAAGAAGAGAGGCGGGCAGAGGGAGGAGCTTCTGGGTGTAGTGGTTGGTATAGTAAAGCCGAGTATTTGAGTTACCAGAATGAAGGAAATTTAGCAGATGATTTTTATTTATTTATATATTACAATGTACACATCACATATATATATATTGTACAGTCATATCAGTCCCCGCCCCCGAGGAGCTTACAGTCTAAGGCACACTTCAGTTTTAGGCTCTGTTCACACTTGTGTGATTTGTTATGGCATTATAGTTATTATTATTATTATTATTATTATTTAATAATAATAATAAAAAACTATAATTATAGTCATTCATTTAATTATAATTTGAAAGGACATACCAATACCTATAGTTTATTATAGTTTTTTTTTTTATTATTATTATTATTATTTAATAATAATAAAAATATAATTATAGTCATTCGTTTAATTATAATATGAAAGGAAATTCCAATACCTATAATTGAATAGTTTATAGTCTTATTATAGTTTTTATTATACATTTTTATTATTATTATTATTGTTATTATTACTATTTAATAATAATAAAATATATAATTATAGTCATTCGTTTAATTATAATATGAAAGGAAATTCCAATACCTATAATTGAATAGTTTATAGTTTATTATAGTTTTATTATTATTGTTATTATTATTAATAATAATAAAAAATATTCTAGTCATTCATTTAATTATAATTTGAAAGGAAATTCCAATACCTATAATTTACTATTTTATAGTTTATTATAGTTTATTTTAATTATAGTTTATTATTATTTAATAATAATAAAAAAAACATAATTATAGTCATTCATTTAATTATAATTTGAAAGGAAATTCCAATACCTATACTTGAATAGTTTATAGTTTATTATAGTTTTTTATTATAATTTTTTATTATTATTTAATAATAATAAAATATATAATTATAGTAATTCATTTAATTATAATTTGAAAGGAAATTCCAATATTTATAATTTAATAGTTTATTACAGATTTTTTATTATTATTTAATAATATTAATTAAAAAAAAAACTATAATAATAGTTAATTCAATTATAATAGAAAATACGAAAAACAAAATGATCTGAGTGTAATCGATTCATTAAACTCGAAGGTTGAAACGTTTTCTGAAATTTGGGATTTTTTTAATTTTCGGATTTTCGTTCTTCTAGTTTTTGTATGCAATCGACAAAAGAGTCTTCCGTTCCTTTGGATGCTTCAGAATATGCGGAATTTTGTCTAAAAAGGAATTTGGAAGGCCAGGAATGTCTGATTGCACACACACACACACACAGATCAGCCTCGTGTGGTCACACACGTTCTCTGACACTCCCTGGACGCACACAGCGCTCCTCTGTCACAATCCTCTGACCAGTTTCTTGTCTCACTTCACTTTTTCTCTTTCTGTACTCATCACATGCTGATCGTTATTCATTTTATGTTTTGCAGAGAGCGACGGACACGATCGGGGGAGACACTGAGAGGTAATCGATCGTCTTTCTATTCTCTATGCCATTTATTGATCGGAGTGATGAGCTCCCCATCCGAGGTCTATGGGGGGTCACAGCTGTCATTGGATTCTGTGGTGGTCTCAGCTTTCTGGGGATTGGATTTATAAACGTTCGGGATCCGTTATAATGACTCCTCGCTAATAGAAGAGAATATTCCCAACAACGGCACGATCCCGCATTGTGGGCGATGGATCCCACACCTATCGTTATCATGGCCCCCGGACACCTTCCTCAATACACACCTATTTAAATTCAGAGATATCAATATAGATCAATTATCATCACATGTGGGTGCTTTATGGACCATGTGTGCTCTGTGCTGTGCATGATGTGTGTTATGAATGCTCTGTGCTTTTTGTTATGTTTTATGTACTGTGTATGCTCTGTGCTGTGTGTGTTATGTATGCTCTGTGATTTTTTTGTTTGTGCTCTGTGTACTGTGTATGCTGGGTGTGCTCTGTGTACTGTGTATGGGATGTGTGCTCTGTGTATGTGTATGCTGGGTGTGCTCTGTGTACTGTGTATGTGCTCTGTGTACTGTGTATAATGGGTGTGCTCTGTGTACTGTGTATGCTGGGTGTGCTCTGTGTACTGTGTGTGCTCTGTGTACTGTGTGTGCTGGGTGTGCTGTGTGTGCTGTGTATGCTCTGTGTGCTGTGTGTGCTGGGTGTGCTTTGTGTGCTGGGTGTGCTCTGTGTATGTGTATGCTGGGTGTGCTCTGTGTACTGTGTATGCTGGGTGTGCTCTGTGTATGTGTATGCTGGGTGTGCTCTGTGTACTGTGTGTGCTGGGTGTGCTGTGTGTGCTGGGTGTGCTCTGTGTACTGTGTATGCTCTGTGTGCTGTGTGTGCTGGGTGTGCTTTGTGTGCTGGGTGTGCTCTGCGTACTGTGTATGCTGGGTGTGCTCTGTGTATGTGTATGCTGGGTGTGCTCTGTGTACTGTGTATGCTGGGTGTGCTCTGTGTATGTGTATGCTGGGTGTGCTCTGTGTATGTGTATGCTGGGTGTGCTCTGTGTACTGTGTATAATGGGTGTGCTCTGTGTACTGTGTATGCTGGGTGTGCTCTGTGTACTGTGTATGCTGGGTGTGCTCTGTGTACTGTGTATAATGGGTGTGCTCTGTGTATGCTGGGTGTGCTCTGTGTATGCTGGGTGTGCTCTGTGTGCTGGGTGTGCTCTGTGTACTGTGTATGCTGGGTGTGCTCTGTGTACTGTGTGTGCTGAGTGTGCTCTGTGTATGCTGGGTGTGCTCTGTGTACTGTGTATTCTGGGTGTGCTTTGTGTGCTGGGTGTGTACTGTGTATGTTGGGTGTGCTCTGTGTATGCTCGGTGTGCTCTGTGTGCTGGGTGTGCTCTGTGTACTGTGTATGCTGGGTGTGCTCTGTGTATGCTGGGTGTGCTCTGTGTACTGTGTATGCTGGGTGTGCTCTGTGTATGCTGGGTGTGCTCTGTGTACTGTGTATGCTGGGTGTGCTCTGTGTATGCTGGGTGTGCTCTGTGTGCTGGGTGTGCTCTGTGTACTGTGTATGCTGGGTGTGCTCTGTGTACTGTGTGTGCTGAGTGTGCTCTGTGTATGCTGGGTGTGCTCTGTGTACTGTGTATTCTGGGTGTGCTTTGTGTGCTGGGTGTGTACTGTGTATGCTGGGTGTGCTCTGTGTATGCTGGGTGTGCTCTGTGTGCTGGGTGTGCTCTGTGTACTGTGTATGCTGGGTGTGCTCTGTGTACTGTGTGTGCTGAGTGTGCTCTGTGTATGCTGGGTGTGCTCTGTGTATTCTGGGTGTGCTTTGTGTGCTGGGTGTGTACTGTGTATGCTGGGTGTGCTCTGTGTATGCTGGGTGTGCTCTGTGTACTGGGTGTGCTCTGTGTACTGTGTATGCTGGGTGTGCTCTGTGTACTGTGTATGCTGGGTGTGCTCTGTGTACTGTGTATGCTGGGTGTGCTCTGTGTACTGTGTGTGCTCTGTGTACTGTGTATGTGATGTGTGTACTGTGTATGCTGGGTGTGCTCTGTGTACTGTGTATATGATGTGTGCTCTGTGTACTGTGTGTGCTGGGTGTGCTCTGTGTATTGTATCCCGAGTGCCTTGTGAAGTCATACAAAGGATGGGGAGGGGGAGGGGTGTCATTTCCAATCTGAAGCCGCCCCCTCATTCCGGGATCTGATTTGGCTCCACCCCTAATCCTGAGATTCCGGGATCTCCGGGGAGATTTGATGATTGAGGATGATGGATGATGATGGGATGGATGATGATGGAGGATGGTGGAGGATGATGGGATGGATGATGGATGGATGATGATGGGATGGATGATGATGGAGGATGATGGGATGGATGGATGATGGAGGGTGAAGGGATGGATGGATGATGATGGGATGGATGGATGATGGAGGGATGGATGATGGAGGGTGAAGGGATGGATGGATGGATAATGTGATGGATGATGGAGCATGATGGGATGGATGGAGGATGGTGGGATGGATGATGGGATGGATGATGGAGGATGATATGGTGGGATGGATGATGGGATGGATGGAGGATGATGGAATGGATGATGGAGGATGATATGATGGGATGGATGATGGGATGGATGGAGGATGGAGGATGATATGGTGGGATGGATGGATGATGGAGTATGATATGGTGGGATGGATGGAGGATGGTGGAATGGATGGATGATGAAGGATGGTGGTATGGATGGATGATGGAGGCTGGTGGTATGGATGGATGATGGAGGCTGGTGGGATGGGTGGATGGATGATGGAGGATGGTGGGATGGATGGATGATGGAGGATGATGGGATGGATGGATGATGATGGGATGGATGGATGATGGAGGATGGTGGGATGGAGGATGATGGGATGGATGGATGATGATGGGATGGATGGATGATGGAGGATGGTGGGATGGAGGATGATGGGATGGATGGAGGGTGGTGGGATGGATGGATGATGGAGGGTGAAGGGATGGATGGATGATGATGGGATGGATGGATGATGGAGGATGGTGGGATGGATGGATGATGGAGGATAATGCGATGGATGATGGAGCATGATGGGATGGATGGAGGATGGTGGGATGGATGATGGAGGATGATATGGTGGGATGGATGGATGATGGAGGATGATATGGTGGGATGGATGGATGATGGAGTATGATATGGTGGGATGGATGGAGGATGATATGGTGGGATGGATGGATGGTGGGATGGATGGATGATGGGATGGATGATGGAGGATGATATGGTGGGATGGATGGAGGATGATATGGTGGGATGGATGGATGATGATATGGTGGGATGGATGATGGAGGATGATATGGTGGGATGGATGGATGGCTGATGGAGGATGATGTGATGGATGGATGATGGGATGGATGATGGAGGATGATATGGTGGGATGGATGGATGATGATATGGTGGGATGGATGATGGAGGATGATATGGTGGGATGGATGGATGGCTGATGGAGGATGGTGGGATGGATGGATGATGGGATGGATGATGGAGGATGATATGGTGGGATGGATGGATGGATGATGATATGGTGGGATGGATGATGGAGGATGATATGTGGGATGGATGGATGGCTGATGGAGGATGGTGGGATGGATGGATGATGGGATGGATGATGGAGGATGATATGGTGGGATGGATGGATGGATGATGATATGGTGGGATGGATGATGGAGGATGATATGTGGGATGGATGGATGGATGGATGATGGATGGATGATGGAGGATGATATGGTGGGATGGATGGATGATGATATGGTGGGATGGATGATGGAGGATGATATGGTGGGATGGATGGATGGCTGATGGAGGATGATGTGATGGATGGATGATGGAGGATGATATGGTGGGATGGATGGAGGATGATGGAGGATGATATGGTGGGATGGATGGATGATGATATGGTGGGATGGATGATGGAGGATGATATGGTGGGATGGATGGATGGCTGATGGAGGATGGTGGGATGGATGGATGATGGGATGGATGATGGAGGATGATATGGTGGGATGGATGGATGGATGATGATATGGTGGGATGGATGATGGAGGATGATATGTGGGATGGATGGATGGATGGATGATGGGATGGATGATGGATGGATGATGGATGGATGGATGGATGGTGGATGGATGGATGGATGGTGGGATGGATGGATGGATGGTGGGATGGATGGATGATGGGATGGATGATGGAGGATGATATGGTGGGATGGATGGAGGATGATGGAGGATGATATGGTGGGATGGATGGATGATGATATGGTGGGATGGATGATGGAGGATGATATGGTGGGATGGATGGAGGATGATATGGTGGGATGGATGGATGATGGATGGATGGATGGATGGTGGATGGATGGATGGATGGTGGGATGGATGGATGGATGGTGGGATGGATGGATGATGGGATGGATGATGGAGGATGATATGGTGGGATGGATGGAGGATGATGGAGGATGATATGGTGGGATGGATGGATGATGATATGGTGGGATGGATGATGGAGGATGATATGGTGGGATGGATGGAGGATGATATGGTGGGATGGATGGATGATGGGATGGATGATGGAGGATGATATGGTGGGATGGATGATGGAGGATGATATGGTGGGATGGATGGATGATGGGATGGATGATGGAGGATGATATGGTGGGATGGATGGATGATGATATGGTGGGATGGATGATGGAGGATGATATGGTGGGATGGATGGATGGCTGATGGAGGATGGTGGGATGGATGGATGATGGGATGGATGATGGAGGATGATATGGTGGATGGATGGATGGATGATGATATGGTGGGATGGATGATGGAGGATGATATGTGGGATGGATGGATGGATGGATGATGGGATGGATGATGGATGGATGGATGATGGATGGATGGATGGTGGATGGATGGATGGATGGTGGGATGGATGGATGGTGGATGGATGGATGGATGGTGGGATGGATGGATGATGGATGGATGGATGGATGATGGATGGATGGATGGATGGTGGGATGGATGGATGATGGGATGGATGATGGATGGATGGTGGGATGGATGGATGATGGGATGGATGATGGATGGATGGATGGATGATGGATGGATGATGGATGGATGGATGGTGGGATGGATGATGGATGGATGGATGGATGATGGATGGATGGATGGATGGTGGGATGGATGGATGATGGGATGGATGATGGATGGATGGTGGGATGGATGGATGATGGGATGGATGATGGATGGATGGTGATGATGGATGGATGGATGGATGATGGATGGATGGATGGATGATGGATGGATGGATGGATGGTGGGATGGATGGATGATGGATGGATGGATGGATTGATGGATGGATGGATGGATGGTGGGATGGATGGATGATGGGATGGATGATGGATGGATGGTGGGATGGATGGATGGTGGGATGGATGGATGATGGAGGATGATGGATGATGGATGGATGGAGGGTGGTGGGATGGATTGATGATGGGATGGATGATGGATGGATGGTGGGATGGATGGATGATGGGATGGATGGATGGATGGATGATGGAGGATGATGGATGGATGATGGGATGGATGGATGGATGATGGATGGATGGATGGATGGTGGGATGGATGGATGATGGATGGATGGTGGGTGGATGGATGATGGGATGGATGATGGATGGATGGTGGGATGGATGGATGATGGATGGATGGTGGGATGGATGGATGATGGAGGATGATGGATGGATGATGGGATGGATGATGGATGGATGGTGGGATGGATGGATGATGGATGGATGGTGGGATGGATGGATGATGGATGGATGGTGGGATGGATGGATGATGGAGGATGATGGATGGATGGATGGATGATGGATGGATGGATGGATGGTGGGATGGATTGATGATGGGATGGATGATGGATGGATGGTGGGATGGATGGATGATGGGATGGATGATGGATGGATGATGGAGGATGATGGATGGATGATGGGATGGATGGATGGATGATGGATGATGGATGGATGGATGGTGGGATGGATGGATGATGGATGGATGGATGGATGATGGATGGATGGATGGATGGATGGTGGGATGGATGGATGATGGGATGGATGATGGATGGATGGTGGGATGGATGGATGATGGATGGATGGTGGGATGGATGGATGATGGAGGATGATGGATGGATGATGGGATGGATGATGGATGGATGGTGGGATGGATGGATGATGGATGGATGGTGGGATGGATGGATGATGGATGGATGGATGGATGATGGATGGATGGATGGATGGTGGGATGGATTGATGATGGGATGGATGATGGATGGATGGTGGGATGGATGGATGATGGGATGGATGATGGATGGATGATGGAGGATGATGGATGGATGATGGGATGGATGGATGGATGGATGATGGATGGAGGATGGATGGATGGTGGGATGGATGGATGATGGATGGATGGATGGATGATGGATGGATGGATGGATGGTGGGATGGATGGATGATGGGATGGATGATGGATGGATGGTGGGATGGATGGATGATGGATGGATGGTGGGATGGATGGATGATGGAGGATGATGGATGGATGATGGGATGGATGATGGATGGATGGTGGGATGGATGGATGATGGATGGATGGTGGGATGGATGGATGATGGATGGATGGTGGGATGGATGGATGATGGAGGATGATGGATGGATGGATGGATGATGGATGGATGGATGGATGGATGGTGGGATGGATTGATGATGGGATGGATGATGGATGGATGGTGGGATGGATTGATGATGGGATGGATGATGGATGGATGGTGGGATGGATTGATGATGGGATGGATGATGGATGGATGGATGATGGATGGATGGATGGATGATGGATGGATGGATGGATGGTGGGATGGATGGATGATGGGATGGATGATGGATGGATGGTGGGATGGATGGATGGATGGATGGATGGATGGATGGATGGTGGGATGGATGGATGATGGATGGATGGATGGATGATGGATGGATGGATGGATGGTGGGATGGATGGATGATGGGATGGATGATGGATGGATGGTGGGATGGATGGATGATGGATGGATGGTGGGATGGATGGATGATGGAGGATGATGGATGGATGATGGGATGGATGGATGGATGGATGGATGGATGGATGGATGGATGGTGGGATGGATGGATGATGGATGGATGGATGGATGATGGATGGATGGATGGATGGTGGGATGGATGGATGATGGGATGGATGATGGATGGATGGTGGGATGGATGGATGATGGATGGATGGTGGGATGGATGGATGATGGAGGATGATGGATGGATGATGGGATGGATGATGGATGGATGGTGGGATGGATGGATGATGGATGGATGGTGGGATGGATGGATGATGGATGGATGGTGGGATGGATGGATGATGGAGAATGATGGATGGATGGATGGATGGATGGTGGGATGGATTGATGATGGGATGGATGATGGATGGATGGTGGGATGGATGGATGATGGGATGGATGATGGATGGATGATGGAGGATGATGGATGGATGATGGGATGGATGGATGGATGATGGATGGATGGATGGATGGATGGATGGTGGGATGGATGGATGATGGATGGATGGATGGATGATGGATGGATGGATGGATGGTGGGATGGATGGATGATGGGATGGATGATGGATGGATGGTGGGATGGATGGATGATGGATGGATGGTGGGATGGATGGATGATGGAGGATGATGGATGGATGATGGGATGGATGATGGATGGATGGTGGGATGGATGGATGATGGATGGATGGTGGGATGGATGGATGATGGATGGATGGTGGGATGGATGGATGATGGAGGATGATGGATGGATGGATGGATGATGGATGGATGGATGGATGGTGGGATGGATGATGGATGGATGGTGGGATGGATGGATGATGGGATGGATGATGGATGGATGATGGAGGATGATGGATGGATGATGGGATGGATGGATGGATGGATGTCTCGTCTCTCCTGTCATCTCCTATTCAGTGATAAGATCTCCATAATCTGCAGACAGACGTCTGATTGTAGATGGAGAGAATCTCCACATAGGAAGCGGACGGCACTTCCTGTTACCATAAGGCCCCTTTCACACCGGGGCGGGGGATGGTGTCGGTGGTAAAATGGCGATATTTTTTATCGCTGCTTTACTGTTGTTTTAGTGGTGGTGTTCGGCCGGCAGCGGGACAGTTTTACCCCCCTGCTAGCGGCCGAGAAAGAGTTAAAACCAGCGCAAAGCGCTGGTGGAGGAGGGGTGGAGTAGCGGGGCAGGAGGGGTGGAGTAGCAGGACAGGAGGGGTGGAGTAGCAGGACAGGAGGGGTGGAGTAGCGGGGCAGGAGGGGTGGAGTAGCAGGACAGGAGGGGTGGAGTAGCGGTGGAGGAGGGGTGATGTAGCGGGGCAGGAGCTGTGTAGGAGGGGTGGAGTAGCGGGGCAGGACCGGTGGAGGAGGGGTGGAGGAGGAGGGGTGGAGTAGCGGTGGAGGAGGGGTGGGATAGCGGGGCAGGAGGGGTGGAGTAGCAGGACAGGAGGGGTGGAGTAGCAGGACAGGAGGGGTGGAGTAGCAGGACAGGAGGGGTGGAGTAGCGGGGCAGGAGGGGTGGAGTAGCAGGACAGGAGGGGTGGAGTAGCGGTGGAGGAGGGGTGATGTAGCGGGGCAGGAGCTGTGTAGGAGGGGTGGAGTAGCGGGGCAGGACCGGTGGAGGAGGGGTGGAGGAGGAGGGGTGGAGTAGCGGTGGAGGAGGGGTGGGATAGCGGGGCAGGAGCTGTGTAGGAGGAGTGGAGTAGCGGGGGAGGAGCGGTGGAGGAGGGGTGGAGGAGGAGGAGTGGAGTAGCGGGGGAGGAGCGGTGGAGTAGCGGGGCAGGAGGGGTGGAGTAGTGGGGCAGGAGGGGTGGAGGAGGAGTGGAGTAGCGGGGCAGGAGGGGTGGAGGATGGGTGGAGTAGCGGGGCAGGAGCGTTGGAGGAGGGGTGGAGTAGCGGGGCAGGAGCGGTGTAGGAGGGGTGGAGTAGTGGGGCAGGAGGGGTGGAGGATGGGTGGAGTAGCGGGGCAGGAGGGGTGGAGGATGGGTGGAGTAGCGGGGCAGGAGGGGTGGAGGATGGGTGGAGTAGCGGGGCAGGAGCGTTGGAGGAGGGGTGGAGTAGCGGGGCAGGACCGGTGGAGGAGGGGTGGAGGAGGGGGTGGAGTAGCGGGGGAGGAGCGGTGTAGGAGGGGTGGAGTAGCGGGGGAGGAGCGGTGTAGGAGGGGTGGAGTAGCGGGGCAGGAGGGGTGGAGGAGGGGGTGGAGTAGCGGGGGAGGAGCGGTGTAGGAGGGGTGGAGTAGCGGGACAGGAGGCGTGGAGGAGGGGGTGGAGTAGCGGGGGAGGAGCGGTGTAGGAGGGGTGGAGTAGCGGGGGAGGAGCGGTGTAGGAGGGGTGGAGTAGCGGGGCAGGAGGGGTGGAGGAGGGGGTGGAGTAGCGGGGGAGGAGCGGTATACACACCACAAGGTGCTCCTGGAATTGGGGGCGACACACCCGGAAGCACTTTCCGTTATCTTTTTTGTCTCTCTTTGCGGCGGAGTGATCTTCTCCTTCTCTCTCTTCCCGGTTCTGTTCATTTCACTTTCACCACCACTTACCTGCACACATATTTACCCCCCCCCCCCGTGCCCCCAGGGGGACCGCCCATTTGTGGGTGTCTCCGTTTTTACCTTCTGCTTCTCCATTCTGGTTTGTCGATGTTCATAGGTTGACGCCTCCTGAGGAAGCGGTTAAAGCTGCGAAACTAGTGGAGGTCACGTCCACATCTACATAATACCCCCTATGGGGGCAATTCCCAGTTTTTTATGCTCTTGTGTTGTGAATTTTATGATTACATTTTCTTTGTATATTTTCTAATAAATGTCCCTCCCCTTTTTTATTTACGATTTCTTATATTATTGGGCACCATAATAGTCCTAAGACCCCCTTGGGGTGATGTGGGGTCAGCGGGGTGTGGAGTGGCCCTTGTTGTATCTCTTCACCCTCCTCTCTCTTCCAATGGAATATTCAGGATGATTGTTCCTATATCTTTATTACACCCTCCTTGAGGCTAATCTTCTTTTTGTTTATAAACGTTGATCATACAGGAGATAGAGAGATACAAAGTAACATTGTTTATAAACATTGATCAGACGGGAGATAGAGAGATACAATGTAACATTGTTTATAAACATTGATCAGACGGGAGATAGAGAGATACAATGTAACATTGTTTATAAACGTTGATCAGACAGGAGATAGAGAGATACAAAGTAACATTGTTTATAAACATTGATCAGACGGGAGATAGAGAGATACAAGGTAACATTGTTTATAAACATTGATCAGACGGGAGATAGAGAGATACAAGGTAACATTGTTTATAAACATTGATCAGACAGGAAATAGAGAGATACAAAGTAACATTGTTTATAAACATTGATCAGACGGGATATAGAGAGATACAAAGTAACATTGTTTATAAACATTGATCAGACAGGAGATAGAGAGATGCAACGTAACATTGTTTATAACCATTGATCAGACGGGAGATAGAGAGATACAATGTAACATTGTTTATAAACGTTGATCAGACGGGAGATAGAGAGATACAAGGTAACATTGTTTATAAACATTGATCAGACGGGAGATAGAGAGATACAATGTAACATTGTTTATAAACGTTGATCAGATGGGAGATAGAGATACAAAGTAACATTGTTTATAAACGTTGATCAGACGGGAGATAGAGATACAAAGTAACATTGTTTATAAACGTTGATCAGACGGGAGATAGAGAGATACAAAGTAACATTGTTTATAAACGTTGATCAGACGGGAGATAGAGAGATACAAAGTAACATTGTTTATAAACATTGATCAGACGGGAGATAGAGAGATACAAGGTAACATTGTTTATAAACATTGATCAGACGGGAGATAGAGAGATACAAGGTAACATTGTTTATAAACATTGATCAGACAGGAAATAGAGAGATACAAAGTAACATTGTTTATAAACATTGATCAGACGGGATATAGAGAGATACAAAGTAACATTGTTTATAAACATTGATCAGACAGGAGATAGAGAGATGCAACGTAACATTGTTTATAACCATTGATCAGACGGGAGATAGAGAGATACAATGTAACATTGTTTATAAACGTTGATCAGACGGGAGATAGAGAGATACAAGGTAACATTGTTTATAAACATTGATCAGACGGGAGATAGAGAGATACAATGTAACATTGTTTATAAACGTTGATCAGATGGGAGATAGAGATACAAAGTAACATTGTTTATAAACGTTGATCAGACGGGAGATAGAGATACAAAGTAACATTGTTTATAAACGTTGATCAGACGGGAGATAGAGAGATACAAAGTAACATTGTTTATAAACGTTGATCAGACGGGAGATAGAGAGATACAAAGTAACATTGTTTATAAACGTTGATCAGACGGGAGATATAGAGATACAAAGTAACGTTGTTTATAAACATTGATCAGATGGGAGATAGAGAGATACAAGGTAACATTGTTTATAAAATTTGATCAGATGGAGATAGAGAGATACAATGTAACATTGTTTATAAACGTTGATCTGACAGGAGATAGAGAGATACAAAGTAACATTGTTTATAAACGTTGATCTGACAGGAGATAGAGAGATACAAAGTAACATTGTTTATAAACGTTGATCTGACAGGAGATAGAGAGATACAAAGTAACATTGTTTATAAACGTTGATCTGACAGGAGATAGAGAGATACAAAGTAACATTGTTTATAAACGTTGATCAGACGGGAGATAGAGAGATACAAGGTAACATTGTTTATAAACATTGATCAGACGGGAGATGGAGAGATACAAGGTAACATTGTTTATAAACATTGATCAGACGGGAGATAGAGAGATACAAATGCTATCACTCTCCCTATTGAACGTTCAATTTACTTTTGCGGCGGGGGCGATAACACCCCAAAGTGGGCGGGAACACCCAAAACTCCCAAGACAGAGAAGAGTAGATCCAGGAAGGAGCCCATGTGTGACTCCGCCCATAACTGTGAGGTCACTTGTGGGTGGAGTCGCCCTTTACGCCCCCTGTACAGTTCTATACAGCCGGAGATGATACAATGTATGGAATGTCTTTGACGCGTTTTCTGTCCTCTTGCAGGTATTCGGGGTCTGCGGTGGAGCGTCAGGGAAACACATCGATGAGGAAGGTAATGTTCCCGCTGGCCACGCCCCTCTCCCCTCCGCCATGCAGATTACCGGAGGAATGGCGTGACTGAAAATGCGGTTTGCCTGGCTGTGTCAGTCCCTCTGACTTCACTGGCCACGTGCTTATTCCACATCAGGGACTCGGAAAACTGGAGGGTCTCCTTCACACCACCAAAACACCTCCCCCAGATCCGTTTCTGCACGCGCGTGTTTGACGCGTTCCAGTGCGTTTTTCACGCGTGTTTCCGGCTGCGTTCCACATGCTTTGTCCCCCCCCTCCTCCACTGTTTTTGTTTCAGGGCCAGCTCACACCCGATGCGTTTCAGGGCTTTTTATTTCTCCATCCAAAACGCACAGAAGGTTACACGCTCTTCTGTGGCATGGGTCGCAGCAGCGCCAGTGCGTTCCGGTTCCAGAAAAAAAAAGTAGAACATGCTGCATTTTTCCCGCAGAGAACTCTGTACCGGAACGCAGGTACAACGCGTCAAAAAAAAAGCACCGGAAAACGCATCTGAAACGCACCACACCTCCCCCGCACGGCGAAAAGAAACCGCGTCTGGATTAGACGTCTGCAACTCGATTCGTTCCCGAATTCGTCTTTTTATGAATTTTCGAAAAAAAAATGTGTTTATTCAGAAACATTTCGAATTAACGAAAAAACCCGTTTTAATCGAATGTTTCATAAATTCGAACATTTCAAAAATCCGTCAATTCGAAAATCCGAAAACCCAAAAGGTCGAAAATCTGAAATAATAATTATTAAATTAGAGGTGTTGGAATTACTTTTCAAATTTGGCTGTTAGCGAAACGCAACGAATACGAATTTATCCGAAAGTTACAAATTATCCGAAATAACGCGATTCATAAATTCGAAAATAAGAAAGAAAATACAAAAATCTAAAATAATAATAACAAATACATTTATAGATATCGGACTTTCCTTTCAAATTTGGCTGTTAGTGAAACGCAACGAATACGAATTTATCCGAAATAACGAATGGAACAAATTCATAATAATAATTAATAATAATAATAATAATAAAACGTTTTATTGTTATTTATTATTAATTCGATCGGTTCCATTGGTTTAGATGCGGCGTTCGTTATTTCGGATAAATTCGTATTCGTTGCGTTTCACTAACAGCCAAATTTCAAAGGAAATTCCGATATCTATAAATGTATTCGTTATTATTATTTTCGATTTTTGTATTTTCTTTCTTATTTTCTGATTTTCGAAATTGATGAATCGCGTTATTTCGGATAAATTCGTATTTGTTACATTCGCTAACAGCCAGATTGGAAAGGAAATTCCGATACCTATAAATTTAATAGTTATTTTTTTTTTGTTTTTTGAATTTTCGCATTTTCTTTCTTATTTTCGAATTTACAAATTTATGAATTGCGATCATAATGAATGGCTCAAAAAAAAAAAAAAAAAACGAATGAAACGAAAACAAAAAAACGAACACGCGTTTTTTTTGGCGGTGCACATGTCTAATCTGGAATGCATCAAAAACGCACTGAAACGCATCAAAAATTTGTAAAAAATTTGTAAAAAAAACGCGCATTCAGAAGCTCGTCTGGAAGAGATGTGGAGGATGTTTTTGTGGGGTGAAGGGGCCCTCGCTGTACGCGGGCTGGTGCGTTTTTGATGCGTTTTTGACGCGTCTCTGTGTGTGTGCGCTCCGTTGCTTTTTTTTTTGATGCGTTTTGCCACGTTCCAGTACAGTTCTGTGCAGGAAAAATGCAGCATGTTGTACATTTTGTTTTTTGTTTTTCTCTGGAACTACAAGCACTGGTGTGAACTGTGCCATAGAAGACCATGTATCCTGCCTTCAATGCGTTTTGGATGCAGAAATAAAAAGTCCTGAAACGCATGTGGTGTGTGAACTAGTCCAGAGATGGAGGGGGGAGGGGGGAGCGGCAATGGCAGGACGAGTTCATCAGATTTGTGGCAGGTCAGCTGACCTTAACGGCCGGGAATGGCCCGGGGGGGGGGGGGGGGGGGTTGAAGGAACTTATATAACTATTAAAAAAATATATATGTGTGTGTGTGTGTATGTATAATATATATATATATATAACGGCCTTCTAGGTCCTATTTATCCTAATGAAATTCTCTCTTTGATTGGTTCTCTTCTGAGCCTCGCCCCTTTTTTTTTTATAAGTGATCACATTCCCTCTGTTCTCAGCTGGATAAAAAGAGCTGGGGGAGGAGAAGCAGCAGTACACTGATCTTCCCAGTGAATGGCTGTGCTGCGGGGGGGGGGGGGGGGGGTGTCAGGAGGAGTCTAATTATTGAAGGAGGGAGGGCAGGCTGAGTTTCCAGCATAGCTAGAGAACTGACCATGCTTAGCGTGGTCAGTTTTTAATAGAAAAGTAGAGGGACTGGCAGGGATTTCGGAGATAGAGAGGAAACAGGTGACTTCCTCATACAAGTACACAATACATATCAGGAATATCAAGTGTTGGGGAACAAACACTTTAAATTTTACCTTCTCTGATCTGCTTTAAATGCTGCTTTATGCCTGGAAAAAGTATTCATACCCCCTGTAAATTCCCCACATTTTCTTACAACCAAAACCATAAATGTATTTTATTGGGATTTTTTGTGATGGACCAACACAAAGTGTCACATAATTGTGAAGTGGAAGGAAAATGATAAATGATACAAATAAATATGTGAAAAGTGTGGGGGGAGGGGCATTTGTATGGCGCCCCCTGGAGTCAGTACTTTTGTAGAACCCCCTTTCTCTACAAGTCTTTTTGGGGGTGTCTCTACCAGCTTTGCCCATCTAGAGAGGACATTTCTGCCCATTCTTCTTCTTTGTAAAATATCTCAAGCTCTGTCAGATTGGATGGAGAGCGTCTGTGATCAGCAATTTTCAAGTCCTGCCACAGATTCTCAATGGGATTTAGGTCTGGACTGTGACTGGGCCATTCTAACACATGAATATGCTTTGATGTAAACCATTCCATTGTAGCTCTGGCTGGATGTTTCGGGTCGTTGTCCTGCTGGAAGGGGAACCTCCGCCCCGGTCTCAAGTCTTCTGCCGACTCTAACAGGTTTTCTTCTAAATCCCCCATACACACTATCAGATTTTCTGCTGATTTTTGTCTTCAGATTTACCAAAACCATATAATATGAGGTCAAGCCTCAGGAGTTTCAATGTGTATACAGTCAGGCCGGCCCTTCTACTACATGGTTTTGGTAAATCTGAAGACAAAAATTAGCAGAAAATCTGAGTGTGTATGGGGCTTATCGTTCGCCCCCCAGATCGTGTATTGGGGGGATGTTCTGTATCATTAGCCCCCCCCAGATCGTGTATTGGGGGATGTTCTGTATCATTAGCCCCCCCAGATCGTGTATTGGGGGGATGTTCTGTATCATTCGCACCCCAGATTGTGTATTGGGGGGATGTTCTGTATCATTCGCCCCCCAGATTGTGTATTGGGGGATGTTCTGTATCATTCGCCCCCCAGATCGTGTATTGGGGGATGTTCTGTATCATTCGCCCCCCCAGATCGTGTATTGGGGGATGTTCTGTATCATTCGCCCCCCAGATCGTGTATTGGGGGATGTTCTGTATCATTCGCCCCCCAGATCGTGTATTGGGGGATGTTCTGTATCATTCGCCCCCCAGATCGTGTATTGGGGGATGTTCTGTATCATTAGCCCCCCAGATTGTGTATTGGGGGGATGTTCTGTATCATTCGCCCCCCAGATTGTGTATTGGGGGATGTTCTGTATCATTCGCCCCCCAGATCGTGTATTGGGGGATGTTCTGTATCATTCGCCCCCCCAGATTGTGTATTGGGGGATGTTCTGTATCATTCGCCCCCCAGATTGTGTATTAGGGGATGTTCTGTATCAATCGCCCCCCAGATTGTGTATTGGGGGATGTTCTGTATCATTAGCCCCCCAGATCGTGTATTGGGGGATGTTCTGTATCATTCGCCCCCCAGATCGTGTATTGGGGGGATGTTCTGTATCATTAGCCCCCCAGATCGTGTATTGGGGGGATGTTCTGTATCAATTGCCCCCCAGATTGTGTATTGGGGGATGTTCTGTATCATTAGCCCCCCCAGGTCGTGTATTGGGGGATGTTCTGTATCATTCGCCCCCAGATCGTGTATTGGGGGGATGTTCTGTATCATTGGCCCCCCAGATCGTGTATTGGGGGGTGTTCTGTATCATTTGCCCCCAGATTGTGTATTGGGGGATGTTCTGTATCATTCGCCCCCCCCCAGATTGTGCATTGGGGGTGTTCTGTATTATTCGCCCCCCAGATCCTGTATTGGGGGGATTGATCGGTATAATTCGCCCCCCAGATCGTGTATTGGGGGATGTTCTGTATCATTCGCCCCCCAGATCGTGTATTGGGGGTTGTTCTGTATCATTCGCCCCCCAGATCGTGTATTGGGGATGTTCTGTATCATTCGCCCCCCAGATCGTGTATTGGGGGATGTTCTGTATCATTCGCCCCCCAGATCGTGTATTGGGGGATGTTCTGTATCATTAGCCCCCCAGATTGTGTATTGGGGGGATGTTCTGTATCATTCGCCCCCCAGATTGTGTATTGGGGGATGTTCTGTATCATTCGCCCCCCAGATCGTGTATTGGGGGATGTTCTGTATCATTCGCCCCCCAGATTGTGTATTGGGGGATGTTCTGTATCATTCGCCCCCCAGATTGTGTATTAGGGGATGTTCTGTATCAATCGCCCCCCAGATTGTGTATTGGGGGATGTTCTGTATCATTAGCCCCCCAGATCGTGTATTGGGGGATGTTCTGTATCATTCGCCCCCCAGATCGTGTATTGGGGGGATGTTCTGTATCATTAGCCCCCCAGATCGTGTATTGGGGGGATGTTCTGTATCAATTGCCCCCCAGATTGTGTATTGGGGGATGTTCTGTATCATTAGCCCCCCCCAGGTCGTGTATTGGGGGATGTTCTGTATCATTCGCCCCCAGATCGTGTATTGGGGGGATGTTCTGTATCATTGGCCCCCTAGATCGTGTATTGGGGGGTGTTCTGTATCATTTGCCCCCAGATTGTGTATTGGGGGATGTTCTGTATCATTGCCCCCCCCCCAGATTGTGCATTGGGGGTGTTCTGTATTATTCGCCCCCCAGATCCTGTATTGGGGGGATTGATCTGTATAATTCGCCCCCCAGATCGTGTATTGGGGGATGTTCTGTATCATTCGCCCCCCAGATCGTGTATTGGGGGTTGTTCTGTATCATTCGCCCCCCAGATCGTGTATTGGGGGATGTTCTGTATTATTCGCCCCCCAGATCATGTATTGGGGGATTGTTCTGTATCATTGGCCCCCCAGATCGTGTATTGGGGGATGTTCTGTATCATTCACCCCCCAGATTGTGTATTGGGGATGTTCTGTATCATTCGCCCCCCAGATCATGTATTTGGGGGATTGTTCTGTATCATTCGCCCCCCAGATCATATATTGGGGGATGTTCGGTATCATTGGCCCCCAGATCGTGTATTGGGGGATGTTCTGTATCATTGGCCCCCAGATCGTGTATTGGGGGATGTTCTGTATCATTGGCCCCCCAGATCATGTATTGGGGGTGTTCTGTATCATTTGCCCCCCAGATCGTGTATTGGGGGGATGTTCTGTATCATTCGCCCCCCAGATCGTGTATTGGGGGTTGTTCTGTATCATTCGCCCCCAGATCGTGTATTGGGGGATGTTCTGTATCATTCGCCCCCCACATCGTGTATTGGGGGATGTTCTGTATCATTCGCCCCCCACATCGTGTATTGGGGGGATGTTCTGTATCATTCGCCCCCCAGATCGTGTATTGGGGGATGTTCTGTATCATTTGCCCCCCAGGTCGTGTATTGGGGGATGTTCTGTATCATTCGCCCCCCAGATCATGTATTTGGGGGATTGTTCTGTATCATTCGCCCCCCAGATCATATTTTGGGGGATGTTCGGTATCATTGGCCCCCAGATCGTGTATTGGGGGATGTTCTGTATCATTGGCCCCCAGATCGTGTATTGGGGGATGTTCTGTATCATTGGCCCCCCAGATCATGTATTGGGGGTGTTCTGTATCATTTGCCCCCCAGATTGTGTATTGGGGGGATGTTCTGTATCATTCGCCCCCCAGATCGTGTATTAGGGGATGTTCTGTATCATTCGCCCCCCAGATCGTGTATTGGGGGATGTTCTGTATCATTCGCTCCCCAGATCGTGTATTGGGGGATGTTCGGTATCATTCACCCCCCAGATCGTGTATTGGGGGATTGTTCTGTATCATTCGCCCCCCAGATCGTGTATTGGGGGATTGTTCTGTATCATTGGCCCCCCAGATCATGTATTGGGGGATGTTCTGTATCATTCACCCCCCAGATCGTGTATTGGGGGATGTTCTGTATCATTCGCCCCCCAGATCATGTATTTGGGGGATTGTTCTGTATCATTCGCCCCCCAGATCATATATTGGGGGATGTTCGGTATCATTCGCCCCCAGATCGTGTATTGGGGGATGTTCTGCATCATTGGCCCCCAGATCATGTATTGGGGGATGTTCTGTATCATTGGCCCCCCAGATCATGTATTGGGGGCTGTTCTGTATCATTTGCCCCCCAGATTGTGTATTGGAGGGATGTTCTGTATCATTCGCCCCCCAGATCGTGTATTGGGGGCTGTTCTGTATCATTTGCCCCCCAGATTGTGTATTGGGGGGATGTTCTGTATCATTCGCCCCCCAGATCGTGTATTGGGGGGGTGTTCTGTATCATTCGCCCCCCAGATCATGTATTGGGGGATGTTCTGTATCATTCGCCCCCCCAGATTGTGTATTGGGGGGTGTTCTGTATTATTTCCCCCCCCCAGATCGTGTATTGGGGGGATGTTCTGTATCATTCGCCCCCCAGATCGTGTATTGGGGATGTTTTGTATTATTCGCCCCCCCCAGATCCTGTATTGGGGATGTTCTGTATCATTCGCCCCCAGATCATGTATTGGGGGGATGTTCTGTATCATTCGCCCCCAAGATCGTGTATTGGGGGGATGTTCTGTATCATTTGCCCCCCAGATCGTGTATTGGGGGATGTTCTGTATCATTCGCCCCCCAGATCGTGTATTGGGGGGGTGTTCTGTATCATTCGCCCCCCAGATCGTGTATTTGGGGATGTTCTGTATCATTCGCCCCCCAGATCATGTATTGGGGATGTTTTGTATTATTCGCCCCCCCAGATTGTGTATTGGGGGGATGTTCTGTATCATTCGCCCCCCAGATTGTGTATTGAGGATGTTCTGTATCATTTGCCCCCCAGGTCGTGTATTGGGGGATGTTCTGTATCATTTGCCCCCCAGATCGTGTATTGGGGGGATGTTCTGTATCATTCGCCCCCCACATCGTGTATTGGGGGGATGTTCTGTATCATTCGCCCCCCAGATCATGTATTGGGGGATGTTCTGTATCATTTGCCCCCCAGGTCGTGTATTGGGGGATTTTCTGTATCATTTGCCCCCCAGATTGTGTATTGGGGGATGTTTTGTATTATTCACCCCCCAGATCATGTATTGGGGGATTGTTCTGTATCATTGGCCCCCCAGATTGTGTATTGGGGGATGTTCTGTATCATTCACCCCCCAGATCGTGTATTGGGGGATGTTCTGTATCATTCGCCCCCCAGATCATGTATTTGGGGGATTGTTCTGTATCATTCGCCCCCCAGATCATATATTGGGGGATGTTCGGTATCATTGGCCCCCAGATCGTGTATTGGGGATGTTCTGTATCATTGGCCCCCAGATCGTGTATTGGGGGATGTTCTGTATCATTGGCCCCCCAGATCATGTATTGGGGGTGTTCTGTATCATTTGCCCCCCAGATTGTGTATTGGGGGGATGTTCTGTATCATTCGCCCCCCAGATCATGTATTGGGGGATGTTCTGTATCATTCGCCCCCCAGATCGTGTATTGGGGGGATGTTCTGTATCATTTTCCCCCCAGATCGTGTATTGGGGGATGTTCTGTATCATTCGCCCCCCAGATCGTGTATTGGGGGATGTTCTGTATCATTCGCCCCCCAGATCATGTATTGGGGGGATGTTCTGTATCATTCGCCCCCCAGATCGTGTATTGGGGATGTTCGGTATCATTCGCCCCCAGATCGTGTATTGGGGGATGTTCTGTATCATTGGCCCCCAGATCCTGTATTGGGGGATGTTCAGTATCATTGGCCCCCCAGATCATGTATTGGGGGCTGTTCTGTATCATTTGCCCCCCAGATTGTGTATTGGGGGGATGTTCTGTATCATTCGCCCCCCAGATCGTGTATTGGGGGATGTTCTGTATCATTCGCCCCCCAAATCGTGTATTGGGGGGTGTTCTGTATCATTCGCCCCCCAGATCATGTATTGGGGGATGTTCTGTATCATTCGCCCCCCCAGATTGTGTATTGGGGGTGTTCTGTATTATTTGCCCCCCCAGATCGTGTATTGGGGGGATGTTCTGTATCATTCGCCCCCCAGATCGTGTATTGGGGATGTTTTGTATTATTCGCCCCCCCCAGATCCTGTATTGGGGGATGTTCTATATCATTCGCCCCCAGATCATGTATTGGGGGGATGTTCTGTATCATTTGCCCCCAAGATCGTGTATTGGGGGGATGTTCTGTATCATTTGCCCCCCAGATCGTGTATTGGGGGATGTTCTGTATCATTCGCCCCCCAGATCGTGTATTGGGGGATGTTCTGTATCATTCGCCCCCCAGATCGTGTATTGGGGGATGTTCTGTATCATTCGCCCCCCAGATCATGTATTGGGGATGTTTTGTATTATTCACCCCCCCCAGATTGTGTATTGGGGGGATGTTCTGTATCATTCGCCCCCCAGATTGTGTATTGGGGGATGTTCTGTATCATTTGCCCCCCAGGTCGTGTATTGGGGGATGTTCTGTATCATTTGCCCCCCAGATCGTGTATTGGGGGGATGTTCTATATCATTCGCCCCCCAGATCGTGTATTGGGGGTGTTCTGTATTATTCGCCCCCCAAATCGTGTATTGGGGGGATGTTCTGTATCATTCGCCCCCTCAGATCGTGTATTGGGGGATGTTCTGTATTATTCGCCCCCCCCCAGATCGTGTATTGGGGGATGTTCTGTATCATTCGCCCCCCAGATCGTGTATTGGGGGATGTTCTGTATCATTCGCCCCCTAGATCGTGTATTGGGGGGATGTTCTGTATCATTCGCCCCCCCAGATTGTGTATTAGGGGATGTTCTGTATCATTCGCCCCCCAGATCGTGTATTGGGGGGGGTGTTCTGTATTATTCCTCCCCCCAGATTGTGTATTGGGGGATGTTCTGTATCATTAACCCCCCCCAGATTGTGTATTGGGGGGTTGTTCTGTATCATTTGCCCCCCCCCAGATTGTGTATTGGGGGTTGTTCTGTATTATTCGCCGCCCAGATTGTGTATTGGGGGATGTTCTGTATCATTAACCCCCCCCCCCAGATTGTGTATTGGGGGTTGTTCTGTATTATTCGCCGCCCAGATTGTGTATTGGGGGATGTTCTGTATCATTAACCCCCCCCCCCAGATTGTGTATTGGGGGGTTGTTCTGTATCATTTGCCCCCCCCCAGATTGTGTATTGGGGGTTGTTCTGTATTATTCGCCCCCCAGATTGTGTATTGGGGGGGATGTTCTGTATGGAGGGAGCGGCTGGAATGGAGGTGATGGTTGGTGAAAACCAAGAACAAATTGTGTGACTTTATCACGAGAAGAGAGAAGAGAGAAGACGACTACGATTGAAGATTGGAGGATTATCGGGGGCCGGCAGTAGAGCGTCCCTCCACCCGGGACCCCCGCCGGGGCGCTCGGACCTCCATGGGATGAATAATTCACCATTCAGAGTCAGACAAGCTGTAGTAATGTGATAAGTGCCGTCCCGGCTGAGCCCGGCAATCTATACAAACTATTTCAGCTTCACTGGAAGGTCAACCAGAGGGAAGCCGATTCACGAGCATCACATGAGCGTTACACAACACAGAAACTCCATTCATGGAAGTTCCGGCACAGAAATAGGAAGCCCTCCGGCACCAACGGGACCAGAATTGTTATCAGCTTGATGGCCGCCACCAAGAAGGTCCTTCATAGGTCACCGCCGAGGGAAGACGTACTAATCATGCCTCAGGAAAGTAGATGATTCCGGAGAATGGATTCCCTTCTGTGCTCAATGTACAAAGGAAGGACAAAGGATCTGAGGCCATTCCAAGAGGACCTGTCATTCCATCCTGAAAATTGACTTCAATCTCTTAATACTGAAAAATAAAAGCAGTGGCAGCTGGTACTCAAAATTTATGGGGGGGGGGGGGCGCAAACAAACTAAAAAATTCTGGGAAAAAACCCCCATCAAACACTGCCACTGTGCCAATCAGTCGCAGGCACTGTGCCATCAATCGCAGGCACTGTGCCATCAATTGCTGCCACTGTGCCCATCAAACTCAGCCACTGTGCCCATCAAACGCAACCACTGTGCCCATCAAACGCAACCACTGTGCCCATCAAACGCAGCCACTGTGCCCATCAATCGCAGCCACTGTGCCCATCAAACGCAGCCACTGTGCCCATCAATTGCTGCTACTGTGCCCATCAATCGCAGCCACTGTGCCCATCAATCGCAGCCACTGTGCCCATCAAACGCAGCCACTGTGCCCATCAAACTCAGCCACTGTGCCCATCAAATACAGCTACTGTGCCCATCAAACGCAGCCACTGTGCCCATCAATTGCCACCACTGTGCCCATCAAATACAGCTACTGTGCCCATCAAACGCAGCCACTGTGCCCATCAATTGCCACCACTGTGCCATCCCATCTAGACTTTTGACGAATCACAGTATTTACAGGGCGCGCCCTCCTCAATATATTATATTACTGTCCATCCTGCTGTATTGGCCTCTAGGGGCAGCATCGTCCATGTATCATGTCTCAGTATCCCAGGTCAGTCTTCAAAGCCTGTTGATCATTGTAACCCACCTTCATCAATTATCCCGGCAGCCAAGGCCCTCTTTGAGGCTCGCTTGCATAGCGTTATAACATCAGATGGTCCGGAGCCAAGCTTTTGTTCAGCCTTGATGGAGGATTGATCTCTTCTTTTAGATATGCTACAGAGCTTTGATGTGCAACTTGTTACATTCCTAAACTGGTGTCAGCCAAAAAGAGAAACTCCAGAAATATGATATTAAACCATGTTGCCTTCCAACAGCCCCAGTTTTCTTACCCCTGCTATAGAACAATGCTAAGTTGATACAGTTCAACACACGGGGCCGCTGATAAGGAAGTACAGCCAGCCCTCCTGTGCTGAACCCGGGCCCCGTCAGTTTAAAAGGAGTGGGGGCCAGGCACCTGCTGAGCAGGAGGGCCGGCTGTACTGTCTTATTGCAGACACCGATCCTCTTCTGTCTCCCCCCTGCAATGCTGCTAGCTTCTTTTCCTCCTTCTCCCTCCGGCTGCACTGCAGGCAGGGCCGGTGCTACAGCTAGGCAAACTAGGCAGCCGCCTAGGGCGCCCGGCCACTGGTGTTCCTTCTCTCTTCTCTCTGCAGCAAGCAACTAAGTCTCAGCATCAGCAGGCAGCCGCCACTCCATTCACAAATAGTGTCAGCGGCAGAAGACTGTGTCTGTGTCCTGACTCCCGAGTGAATGGAAGCAAGCAAACATTCATTGATGGGCGCTGATGAGGCTGCATTTGATGGGAGCTTCATTAAAAAGGTGGGATATACATGGGCAGGGAAAAGAGGGTGGAGGCGGGGGGGGGGGGGTCATCAAAATGAGGTTTCACCTAGGGTGTCAAAAATACTTGCACCAGCCCTGCACCAACCCCCCCCCCCCCCCATTCATACGCCTGACACTGGACACATTGAATATCTAAGGGTTTAATTAGAGCAATGAGGCTCCGATTGGCTTCAAAAAAGGGTGGGCTCGGGGCGCAGAGCGCTGCACCCTGAGCAGGGCCATCTTAAATATTGTTTGGACCCCAGGCAAACATTTTCTAGGGCCCTCCCGAATCCTCTTGTCAACTATTTTCAGGCTCAAGGGGCAGCTGATTTGGGCCCCACAGCAATGACCGGGCCCAGGGCAGCTGCCCCTTTTGCCCTGCCTTAAAGACGGCCCAGGCCCCCGAGCCCACCCAGTTGTGTGACAATAGCGAATTAATATGCGCTATTGTCTTCCGGATTCACCTTCTGGCCAATCAGGAAGCGGTTTCCTGAGACCCATTACCCAATTGGACCGAGAAGGAGGAATGAGGGAGGAGATGCAGGGGAAGCCGCCGTGAAGCTGAGGAGGAAGAGATGCAGGGCGAAGCGCTGCCCGCGTCCTAGATTGAAGGGGTATGTGCGGGGCTTTTGACCGGGGGGCCTGCGATGGGTGGATTGTTTGCCGCCCCCACCAAAAAAGATATACCACCAGCTGCCACTGGTCCAGGTCCCCCGTTTGCCCCTTTCCCCTGCAGCACTTCCGGCTTCCCTGCTCCCCCGCCCAGGCACAAAGGAAGATGTTTTAGGATGGAGAGCAGGGGGAAGGGGTCGGTAAATATGTAATTTACTGACCCCTTCCTTTCCTGAATGAATACAGCAAATAATCAGTACCAATCACCCCTGTGTCCATTCATCACTGAAGCACACTGTTTACTATGCTTCAGTTTGTGAAGGAGCAGCAAGCTTCACAGCGTTCCCCATTCAACAATCGGCGGTGCCGAGGCTGCAAAGAAAGGGATTGATAATTCGATATCCTCAGTCATTCGGCTGTATGCAAGCGAACGTCTGGAGCCGACAACATCCATTTCTTTTTACACTTTGTCCACACAGGCCGCAGTCGCCTTCCTTCCAGTAAGTAATATCATGTTTGACCCGCGAGTCCTCGCTGCCCGCGTCCTTGGAATTTGGCGTTCTCCCAGACCTCGCCAACTTTCCGCTCGGCTGCCTCTGTGCCGTACAGCAGAAGAGATATCGCTTAATTGCTGCAGTTTAATTAGAGTCTTTTCCCCCCAGAAGTCATCATTAAATATTAATGCCAAATTTTCTGCTTCTTTCTGCCAGTTTGCGGCGCCCGGGCCGAGCATGAGAAATGGGGATGGCGAGCGCTCGCTGTGCCGCGTGAAGTCATGCCATCGCCTTGTTTTAATTTACAACAGCTTAATATTCATTATATTTACGGGAAAGCTGCTTATGTGATCCCGATGTGATGATGTGATGTACGCGGAAGACCCCGACGGGTTCATAGAGCCTTCTGCCAGGTCAGCAGTAGTGACCCTCATAAAAAGAGCATTATTGTTCTGTATTTGGGGCTCAGTACCGGGGGGTCCATACATCGGGGGGACACAGAGGAAGCAACGCTTTTTGTACATCCCCCCGTAACAGTGGTACAAAGAAAGTCCACAAACAAAAGAACATCCAAAATAATGGAGGTCAACGTGTGCATCCCCCGAAGACAACTTTTGAATTTAAAAAAAATGGAAGCCGACTTTTGCACCCTAAAAAAAATGGAAGCCGACTTTTGCACCCTAAAAAAATGGAAGCCAACTTTTGAATTAAAAAAAAATGGAAGCCAACCTTTGCTTCCTAAAAATATTGAAGCCAACTTTTGCGCCCCAAAAAATGGAAGCCAACTTTTGCACCCTAAGGAAAATGGAAGCCAACTTTTGAATTTTAAAAAATGGAAGCCAACTTTTGAACCCCAAAAAATGGAATCCAACTTTTGCACCCCAAAATATGGAAGCCAATTTTTGCACCCCAAAAAATGGAAGCCAACTTTTGCATTTTAAAAAATAGAAGACAACTTTTGAATTTAAAAAAAATGGAAGCCGACTTTTGCACCCTAAAAAAATGGAAGCCAACTTTTGAATTAAAAAAAAATGGAAGCCAACTTTTGCATCCCAAAAATGGAAGCCAAAATTTTGCACCCCAAAAAATGGAAGCCAACCTTTGCTTCCTAAAAATATTGAAGCCAACTTTTGCGCCCCAAAAAATGGAAGCCAACTTTTGCACCCTAAAGAAAATGGAAGCCAACTTTTGAATTTTAAAAAATGGAAGCCAACTTTTGAACCCCAAAAAATGGAATCCAACTTTTGCACCCCAAAATATGGAAGCCAATTTTTGCACCCCAAAAAATGGAAGCCAACTTTTGCATTTTAAAAAATAGAAGACAACTTTTGAATTTAAAAAAAATGGAAGCCGACTTTTGCACCCTAAAAAAATGGAAGCCAACTTTTGAATTAAAAAAAAATGGAAGCCAACTTTTGCATCCCAAAAATGGAAGCCAAAATTTTGCACCCCAAAAAATGGAAGCCAACCTTTGCTTCCTAAAAATATTGAAGCCAACTTTTGCACCCCAAAAAATGGAAGCCAACTTTTGCACCCTAAGGAAAATGGAAGCCAACTTTTGAATTTTAAAAAATGGAAGCCAACTTTTGAACCCCAAAAAATGGAATCCAACTTTTGCACCCCAAAATATGGAAGCCAATTTTTGCACCCCAAAAAATGGAAGCCAACTTTTGCATTTTAAAAAATAGAAGACAACTTTTGAATTTAAAAAAAATGGAAGCCGACTTTTGCACCCTAAAAAAATGGAAGCCAACTTTTGAATTAAAAAAAAATGGAAGCCAACTTTTGCATCCCAAAAATGGAAGCCAAAATTTTGCACCCCAAAAAATGGAAGCCAACCTTTGCTTCCTAAAAATATTGAAGCCAACTTTTGAATTTTAAAAAATGGAAGCCAACTTTTGCACCCTAAAGAAAATGGAAGCCAACTTTTGAATTTTAAAAAATGGAAGCCAACTTTTGAACCCCAAAAAATGGAATCCAACTTTTGCACCCCAAAATATGGAAGCCAATTTTTGCACCCCAAAAAATGGAAGCCAACTTTTGCATTTTAAAAAATAGAAGACAACTTTTGAATTTAAAAAAAATGGAAGCCGACTTTTGCACCCTAAAAAAATGGAAGCCAACTTTTGAATTAAAAAAAAATGGAAGCCAACTTTTGCATCCCAAAAATGGAAGCCAAAATTTTGCACCCCAAAAAATGGAAGCCAACCTTTGCTTCCTAAAAATATTGAAGCCAACTTTTGCACCCCAAAAAATGGAAGCCAACTTTTGCACCCTAAGGAAAATGGAAGCCAACTTTTGAATTTTAAAAAATGGAAGCCAACTTTTGAACCCCAAAAAATGGAATCCAACTTTTGCACCCCAAAATATGGAAGCCAATTTTTGCACCCCAAAAAATGGAAGCCAACTTTTGCATTTTAAAAAATAGAAGACAACTTTTGAATTTAAAAAAAATGGAAGCCGACTTTTGCACCCTAAAAAAATGGAAGCCAACTTTTGAATTAAAAAAAAATGGAAGCCAACTTTTGCATCCCAAAAATGGAAGCCAAAATTTTGCACCCCAAAAAATGGAAGCCAACCTTTGCTTCCTAAAAATATTGAAGCCAACTTTTGCGCCCCAAAAAATGGAAGCCAACTTTTGCACCCTAAAGAAAATGGAAGCCAACTTTTGAATTTTAAAAAATGGAAGCCAACTTTTGAACCCCAAAAAATGGAATCCAACTTTTGCACCCCAAAATATGGAAGCCAATTTTTGCACCCCAAAAAATGGAAGCCAACTTTTGCATTTTAAAAAATAGAAGACAACTTTTGAATTTAAAAAAAATGGAAGCCGACTTTTGCACCCTAAAAAAATGGAAGCCAACTTTTGAATTAAAAAAAAATGGAAGCCAACTTTTGCATCCCAAAAATGGAAGCCAAAATTTTGCACCCCAAAAAATGGAAGACAACCTTTGCTTCCTAAAAATATTGAAGCCAACTTTTGCGCCCCAAAAAATGGAAGCCAACTTTTGCACCCTAAGGAAAATGGAAGCCAACTTTTGAATTTTAAAAAATGGAAGCCAACTTTTGAACCCCAAAAAATGGAATCCAACTTTTGCACCCCAAAATATGGAAGCCAATTTTTGCACCCCAAAAAATGGAAGCCAACTTTTGCATTTTAAAAAATAGAAGACAACTTTTGAATTTAAAAAAAATGGAAGCCGACTTTTGCACCCTAAAAAAATGGAAGCCAACTTTTGAATTAAAAAAAAATGGAAGCCAACTTTTGCATCCCAAAAATGGAAGCCAAAATTTTGCACCCCAAAAAATGGAAGCCAACCTTTGCTTCCTAAAAATATTGAAGCCAACTTTTGCGCCCCAAAAAATGGAAGCCAACTTTTGCACCCTAAAGAAAATGGAAGCCAACTTTTGAATTTTAAAAAAATGGAAGCCAACTTTTGAACCCCAAAAAATGGAATCCAACTTTTGCACCCCAAAATATGGAAGCCAATTTTTGCACCCCAAAAAATGGAAGCCGACTTTTAAATTTTAAAAAATGGAAGACAACTTTTGCATCCTTAAAAAATAAATGAAAGCTAACTTCTGCACCGCAAAAAATGGAAGCCAAATTTTGCACCCCAAAAAACATAAGTCAACTTTTGCATTTGCCATCGCCTGCCCCGTAAATAAGACCATCTTTGTGGTCTTTGGCGTCGGAGATGTTGGGTGTTCGCATTGTCTGGACGGCTGTTTTTATATTTGGTTTGCACCGAATACAACCAATGCATGCACATGATTGCGGCGCTGTAGAGCAGCATGTACAGCGTTATATCAGGAGGGGAGGAGGGGAACGATCCCTTCCGTGTGCGTTGCGTCCTTTCATATGAAAACACCAGAATAGAGGAATGTACCATTTGTGGCGGGGGACAGTCCTGCAATGTAATGGCTGTTGGAATGGTGCATTGAGGCTCCGAGGGGGGGGGGATGGATGGTACCACGTCACACCAACAGGGGGAAGTTGCCGCAGTGCAATTGTGTGGATAGACTCTAAACAAATACTGCATTTTTTAAATGAAACCATCATTAGTGCTTAAATTCTATTTGGTATCTCTGTCTCCTGTACAGCAGAGCTCAGACTGAAATATGGAGGAGAATCACCAAGAGCCAATGAGGTGTGCTGCATCATGGGCTTATAGGAGGAGAGAGCGCAAATGACTCATCAGGCTGCTCCTTTACTGTCCAATCACAGGCTGTGAGGGGCGGGGTGGTGACCAAGCTATATTGCTTGACTGCAGTAAAGAAATATCAGGTCATCAGCCTGGCTGCGCTCTCTGGTAGGGCACCTTTTTACATTCTATGGCAGCTTAAAGAGATTCCATATATAGATTTTTTGCCTCGATATAAAAGAAATCGTTGTCAGCTGGTCACCAACCTTCCAGCAAAGGCACGAGACGCCTGTGGGACGCATGTCATAAACCATCCACCATACTGAAAAGGTTCGTCCCCGGAGACGCCCGTCAGTCCGCCAGGAGGGGGATGTACCATTTGCGGCGGGGCACGGTCCTGCAATGAGTGCGGGTGAAGAGGTCCGGGGTCAGTAGGAAGTGACAGTCCTCTCCGCCGGGGGAGGGGGGGCAGCCCCTCAATGGACGCCTTCATAAACGCTCTCCAGTCCCCCCCGGCGCCGAGCCTCCTCATTGGAGGAGTTTTGGACGAGGAAGCGGAATCCGTAATTAGAAGCGCTCCTTTATTGTTGGATGTAATGAGTTGAAGGACGAGACGCTGATAAGACGTGTAATGAGACACATCAAACGGGAGCCGGGCTCAGAAGATCCGATTCATCCGAGACGCTTCCCCTCGCCTTTCATTCCACGCTCTTTCATTGCGATTCTTACTTTTCATCGAGCCGCGGAGTTGGGGGGGGGAGGGGAATGTCACAAACGCACATATGTAGATGCTGCGAGATGCGGATATCAAAGCAGAACAATCGATTTCCAGCATTGCTTGGATGTGTATTGGCAGAGCGCGCAGAGCGTGCAGAGCGGGGGAAGGGAACGTCTTCTAATGTAACACATCTCATTATATTAAAAAAGATACAAATGAAAGAATAACTTCCTATTCCTGATATTCCTGGAAGTCTCCTCCCCCCTGATATGTGTCGGCTGTCCCATGTACTGGTATGAGGAAGTCTCCTCCCCTGATATGTGTCGGCTGTCCCATGTACTGGTATGAGGAAGTCTCCTCCCCCTCCTCCCCTGATATGTGTCGGCTGTCCCATGTACTGGTATGAGGAAGTCTCCTCCCCCCTGATATGTGTCGGCTGTCCCATGTACTGGTATGAGGAAGTCTCCTCCCCTGATATGTGTCGGCTGTCCCATGTACTGGTATGAGGAAGTCTCCTCCCCTGATATGTGTCGGCTGTCCCATGTACTGGTATGAGGAAGTCTCCTCCCCTGATATGTGTCGGCTGTCCCATGTACTGGTATGAGGAAGTCTCCTCCCCTGATATGTGTCGGCTGTCCCATGTACTGGTATGAGGAAGTCTCCTCCCCTGATATGTGTCGGCTGTCTCATATACTGGTATAAGGAAGTCCCCTCCCCCTCCCCCCCTGATATGTGTCGGCTGTCCCATGTACTGGTATGAGGAAGTCTTCTCTTTGTATCGCTGCCTTTGTGTGAAATCCCCAGTGATCCTGCCACTAAGCAGGAGGGAGCACAGCATGGTCAGTTCTCTCGCTGTCTGCGCCTGCTCTCCTCCAATGATCAAACTTGTCCTGACATGCGCCCCCCCCCCCCTCTTCTCCCCACACAGCCATTCACTGGGAAGATGGGTGTGCTGCTGTTTCTCCTCCCCCCAGCTCTCATGCAGCTGAGAACAGAGGGAATGTGATCACTTATTAAAAAAAAGGGGGAAAAAAAGTATTTATAATGTGTTTTTTTTTAATCTATTTATTTGTTCCCACTCAGTGATATTTGTTAATATGGATCTCAACAAACTCCACTCCATTGGCCTCCGTGATTCGGCTCTTTCCTGGTTCTTCTCCTTCCTATCTCAGTGCACTTTCAGTGTCAGATAAAACAACACCTCCTCCTCCGCTCCTCCTCCTCCTCCTGCTCCTCCTCCTCCTCCGCTCCTCCTCCTCCTCCTGCTCTGCTCCTCCTCTGCTCCTCCTCCTCCTGCTCCTCCTGCTCCGCTCCTCCTCTGCTCCTCCTCCTCCTGCTCCTCCTCCTCCTCTGCTACTCCTTCTCCTCCGCTCCTCCTCCTCCTCCGCTCCTCCTCCTCCTCCGCTCCTCCTCTGCTCCTCCTCCTCCTCTGCTCCTCCTCCTCCTCCGCTCCTCCTCCTCCGCTCCTCCTCCTTCTCTGCTCCTCCTCCTCCTCCGCTCCTCCTCCTCCTCTGCTCCTCCTCCTCCTCCGCTCCTCCTCCTCTTCCTGCTCCGCTCCTCCTCCTCCGCCGCTCCTCCTCCTCCTGATCGACATATCGCTATGGTGTTCACAAACTGAGCTTGTTATATTTCCTCCTCTCCCCCCCCATGATTTTACCATTGAGATCCCCAGTCCATCAGTCCCCCCCCCCCCCACACATGCCAGGGTGTTCGGTGTAATCCTTGACTCTGACCTCTCCTTCTCCCCACATCCAATCACTGGCCTCCTCGCCGCCACCACCTTAACCTCCGCAACATCTCCAGAATTCGCCACTTCCTGACCAATAGCATACTGTAGAAGGCCACATCAGCCACGTCGGCGGTAGAGCGAGGACTTTATCAGACGGAAGGGACGGTCGCACTGCGGGACTCCAATGTTTTCTTGATGTCCTCATTATTGTCAGAAATTTGCCAGACAGACAGGAAAAGCAGTTGACGCGTTTCACAAGCCGCTTTGCAAGTGCAGTTGCTCCAGAGCTCAGCCAATGAGGGGAACCTCTCCAGACTTACATCATCCAATCACGTGCAAACAAAAATGCTTTTTTTTTTTTTTACATTTTCCTTGCACGTGATTGGCTATTCTTTGCACTTTTGCTCGTTTCCTAAGTTCTGGAGCCCCTGCACTCTATTCTCCTTTAGTAAATCATCCCCGTTTTTTTTTTTAGGATGGAGGATGAAATAAAATTAGATCTGAGAATCGGACCCTCCCCTCCCCCCCCCCCCCCCCCCCACCTGGGATCGGGAAGGGATGGTTGCCCCCTCCATGGTCCTGTTTTATCTTTCGTTTTCCTGATTGGTGTGATTGTCAGTCTGTAGGTGTATGCACCCCATGCAATCATCAGATTTTACAATCGGAAGTGAATACAAAGTGGCGACAGAAATGTAGCGAATCGGAAAAGAAATCTCCGAACTGTATGAAGAGAATTCCTGAGGTTTTTGCGGGAGAACACAGCTCCGCCCATGAAGCGGCGGCCGCGGACGAAGCGGTGACGAGCGCGCTTTAAATCCTGAAGCCGCTTTTGCGTCCGGCGCCTCGCGCTGATAATCACGACGAGGCCTCGGGACGGAATGATATCAATTATTGAGGAATAAAAGGAAATCGCGTGGAGATGAGATCGCTCTGACGAATAATAAAACGATCCATTTCTTCTCCTTCTACGCGAGAATCTCCCATCCGCACCGGGGGAGGAGCAAAAGTCCAAAAACGCAGCCATTGGAATCAATGATGAAAAAAAAAAAACGCACCGCGCTTTGAGTCCATTTTTCACAGGTGCGAGCAACCCTAGAAACGCCGCAAAATCGCACGTTTTCTACCACGATTGTGCTACAGAGCCGCGTGAAAGGGCCCTAAGGTTCCACTTTAACTGAAGAAGCTGATTGGCTCCCATGCACAGCCGCACGAGATTCTGCCCTCTCCAGTCACTCCCCCTCCCATTCCCCTTCCCCCCATACGTCTACATGAGCGCAAATGTAGGCGTGTCTAACGATTGCAGTCACTAGACTTATATAGCCGATCGTACCCCACAGCTTACCATATATCGGAGGCAACCCCCCACTTGTTAGTAATTGTATATGTATTGTAAATGGCGGGCGCATAGTAAATTCCGTGTCCAAAACGCATTGGTGTGCTTATGCTTTTTTAGGCAATAAAACGCGTGTATCAGTACAATGCCAGCCGCTGATAGCGAACAAAGAGGAGCCACAGCAGAACCCCCCGAAACATCGAACAATCTGCTACAATGCGATCCAAGATAAACAGACTCAGAATAAACAGGGTGCATGTCACCCGATCCCCCGCTGGTGCCCCTCCCCCTCCCGCTGTCCGCCTTCCGTATCAGTCACGTCATTCCTCCACCTTCTGTATATCTTGTGCAATGTGTTGCGATATTGACGGACAAGAAATGATGTATTTTATGCTGATTGGTCGCTCAGTGACTCCTCCCTCTAATCTCCTCCAATGTTCTCTCTTCTCTTCCAGTCTTTCCATTACGCATCTCTGAGGGTAAAAACCAAAAAAAGATCAAAAGGTAAAAACTCTGAAAACTTCTAATGACGTTCTCACCATTGCATGCGATTAGACGGGTGCGATTCATTCCGTTCCGAATTAATTTTTTTTTATTTTATTTTCTTTACGAATTTAAAAAAAAAAAATTAATTAATTCGGAAATATCCAAAATTAACGAAAACCCATTTTAGCAAATTTTTCTAAATATTAGTAAATTTGAATATTCAGAAAATCGCAAATATGAAAATTCGGAAATTAGAACAAAAATTCAAAAGAACGAAAATCCAAAAATAAGAAGGAAAATTCGAAAAAAAACTTGAAAAATAAAAAAAATCTGAAATAATAACTAATAATAATGTAACTATTACTAACTATTAAATTATAGGTATTGGAATTTCCTTTCAAATTGTAATTAAATAACTATAATTATAGATTTTTTTTATTATTATTAAATAATAATAATAAAACTATAATAAACTATAAACTATTAAATTATAGGTATTGGAATTTCCTTTCAAATTGTAATTAAATAACTATAATTATAGATTTTTTTTATTATTATTAAATAATAATAATAAAACTATAATAAACTATTAACTATTAAATTATAGGTATTGGAATTTCCTTTCAAATTGTAATTAAATAACTATAATTATTGATTTTTTTATTATTATTAAATAATAATAAAACTATAATAAACTATAAACTATTAAATTATAGGTATTGGAATTTCCTTTCAAATTGTAATTAAATAACTATAATTATTGATTTTTTTATTATTATTAAATAATAATAATAAAACTATAATAAACTATAAACTATTAAATTATAGGTATTGGAATTTCCTTTAAAATTGTAAATAAATAACTATAATTATTGATTTTTTTATTATTATTAAATAATAATAATAAAACTATAATAAACTATAAACTATTAAATTATAGGTATTGGAATTTCCTTTCAAATTGTAAATAAATAACTATAATTATTGATTTTTTTATTATTATTACATAATAATAATAAAACTATAAACTATTAAATTATAGGTATTGGAATTCAAATTATAATTAAATTAATAACTATAATTATAGGTTTCTTCTTCTTATTAAATAATAATAAAAAATTATAATAAACTATAAACAATTACATTTATAGGTATTGGAATTTCCTTTCAAATTTGGATGTTAGTGAATGTAACGAATACGAATTTATCCAAAATAACGAATGCCGCATCTAAACGAATGGAATGTAATGAATTAATAATAATAAATAATAATAATAATAAAAACGTTTTATTATTATTATTTATTAATTCGTTCCATTTGTTTCGAAGCGGAATTCGTTATTTCGAATAATTCGTATTTGTTACGTTCACTAACAGACAAATTTGAAAAGAAATTCCAATATCTATAAATAAATAGTTATTATTAGTTCGTTATTATTTAGAATTTTCGGATTTTCGTTCTTTTCAATTTTCAGATTTTCTATCAAAATTTTTGGATTATCGGGTTATTCACATTTACAAATTTTCGGATTTCTGGATTTTCAAATTTCTGAATTTCCAGATTTTAGATTTTACGAAATTGACCCCAAAAGAAAAAAGAAACGATAACGAACGCATTTTTCGGCAGCTACAATGCTGGGGGTCACAGCGCGCTAAAATCACACGAAAAAAAAGTTACCGTTCCAATCTATGAAACTCTTCATCACTGCGCTGCGTGAGGGGGGGGCGGAGCCTCGAGTTGGTGGGAAAAATTCCGCTTGCTGCTTTTTGTTAATTTTGGTAAAAAAGGCGAATTACGTTTTAGACAATGGAAACGCAACGTGCATTTCCATCAAACCGTTTCTCGAGTCACGTGACCATATTTCCAACAAAACCCCCCTCCCCCCCCCCCCCAGCATATAGAGAGAGGAAAGGATGAACATGAGAACGAAGACATGTAATAAACACGCAAGTCACATTTGAATGCATTCCATTAAACACGGAATTTTGGTCGGAAAAAGCTCTGATGGTTTTCCCGTCGGAATTCGGCTCAAGCTGTCTTGCCTACACACGGTCGCACCAAATTTCCAACCGCCAAGAACGCGGCGACGTACAACACATACGACGGGACTAGATAAAGGAAGTTCAATACCCAGTAGCCGATGTCTTCCGTCTCGTAGTTGAATCTGAGTTTTTGCGCGTCGGAGTTGCGTACACGCGATCGGAATTTCCAATAGAAAGTTTTTCCGTTGAGAACGCGCTCTCAAATTTTGGCTGGCGGGAATTCGGACAGCTAATTTCCGATGGAGCGCGCACACACGGTCGCATTTTCCGATGAAAAGCTCTCATCTGTCTTTTGCTGGCCGAAATTGCGATTGTGTGTGTACGCGGCATTTTACACGTTAAGCAAAACACGTGGACTTTCTAACACATCGGTGGGAATGGGCCGTATTAAGGGTTTCTTATAGTTTATCAAACAATCGGGTATTATATTATGTCTTTGGGAATTATTGAAGTATATTTATTTCCCCAAAAAATTGCGTTTGAGATAAAATGTACATCACCCTACTATGGGTGGTTATACGGGTACGTCGCCCTACTATGGCTGGTTATACGGGTACGTCGCCCTACTATGGCTGGTTATACGGGTACGTCGCCCTACTATGGGTGGTTATACGGGTACGTCACCCTACTATGGCTGGTTATACGGGTACGTCGCCCTACTATGGGTGGTTATATGGGTACGTTGCCCTACTATGGCTGGTTATACGGGTACGTCACCCAACTATGGGTGGTTATACGGGTACGTCGCCCTACTATGGGTGGTTATACGGGTACGTCACCCAACTATGGGTGGTTATACGGGTACGTCACCCAACTATGGGTGGTTATACGGGTACGTCGCCCTACTATGGGTGGTTATACGGGTACGCCACCCTACTATGGCTGGTTATACGGGTACGCCGCCCTACTATGGGTGGTTATACGGGTACGTCGCCCTACTATGGGTGATTATACGGGTACGTCACCCTACTATGGCTGGTTATACGGGTATGTCACCCAACTATGGGTGGTTATACGGGTACGCCGCCCTACTATGGGTGGTTATACGGGTACGTCACCCTACTATGGGTGGTTATACGGGTACGTCGCCCTACTATGGGTGGTTATACGGGTACGTCACCCTACTATGGGTGGTTATACGGGTACGTCGCCCTACTATGGGTGGTTATACGGGTACGCCACCCTACTATGGGTGGTTATACGGGTACGTCGCCCTACTATGGGTGGTTATACGGGTACGTCACCCTACTATGGCTGGTTATACGGGTACGTCGCCCTACTATGGGTGGTTATATGGGTACGTTGCCCTACTATGGCTGGTTATACGGGTACGTCACCCAACTATGGGTGGTTATACGGGTACGTCGCCCTACTATGGGTGGTTATACGGGTACGTCACCCAACTATGGGTGGTTATACGGGTACGTCACCCAACTATGGCTGGTTATACGGGTACGTCGCCCTACTATGGGTGGTTATATGGGTACGTTGCCCTACTATGGCTGGTTATACGGGTACGTCACCCAACTATGGGTGGTTATACGGGTACGCCGCCCTACTATGGGTGGTTATATGGGTACGTTGCCCTACTATGGGTGGTTATACGGGTATGTCACCCAACTATGGGTGGTTATACGGGTACGCCGCCCTACTATGGGTGGTTATACGGGTACGTCGCCCTACTATGGGTGGTTATACGGGTACGTCGCCCTACTATGGGTGGTTATACGGGTACGCCACCCTACTATGGCTGGTTATACGGGTACGCCGCCCTACTATGGGTGGTTATACGGGTACGTCGCCCTACTATGGGTGATTATACGGGTACGTCACCCTACTATGGGTGATTATACGGGTACGTCACCCAACTATGGGTGGTTATACGGGTACGCCGCCCTACTATGGGTGGTTATACGGGTACGTCACCCAACTATGGGTGGTTATACTTGTACATTGCCCAACTTTGTGCATTATTAAAGTATATTTTGGAAAGTGTAAATTGCGTTTGAAAAACCACTGTGCAAATATCGCGTGGCATAAAAAATTGCAACACCCACCATTATATTCTCTAGGGCCTCGGCTTTAAAAAAAAATAAACATATAATGTTTGGGGGGTTGTAAGTAATTTTCTAGCGTTGGTCATCCGCTTGTTCAGGGGGTATCAGCAGACAGATCTGATTGGATGGATCCGCTGCATCTGAAAGGGGCCTATTACATCGCTCTATTGATAAACCAATCACAGCCACAGAAGGGATATTCCGTCCATCGCTGACAAATGAGAACGGAGACTTTTTTTTTTCTGAACAAACATTTTACCAAAAAAAAAAAAAGTTTGTTCCGTTTTTTTTTGTGCAGAAAAGGAAACAAAGTTGCTTCTCTCTTTTCTGCGAGCCGTTAACCCCTTCAAGTCTCGGGTGACAACGCTGCTGTATGATTTCAGTGTTGTCACCCTATCACAGGAAGGGGAGAAATAACAGCCTCACTGGCGGGATCAACAGGGAATAAAAACATGTTACCGAGGGAACCCAGAAAACAAGAACCCCGAGTGTCACCCCTGACAGCCGGCGCCATACAAGTCCGATTTCTTTCTCCTAATAACTGATAGTAAAAGGAGGAGATTCGCCATCAGAGCCGACATTTTCTCTCTTCTCTGTGGCAGGAAATTCGCTGACCAGCGGGAGCCGGCGGAGGATTTCCTGCAAGGATCTCGGCCACGGGGACTGCGAGGGATGGCTGTGGAAAAAGAAGGACGCCAAGGGGTATTTCACCCAGAAGTGGAAGAAGTATTGGTTCATCCTGAAGGACTCCGCCCTCTACTGGTACACCAATCAAAACGTGAGTCACAATGCATGTGACTGGGGGGAGGGGGGCTCTATTGTGGGGTTCAAGGGGATGGAGGAGGCGATACAACCCCCCCTCCCCTCCCCCCGCACTGCCTGAAGTGTCATCATGCCAAACAGGAATGCTACTATGAATGAGCCCATGGAGAGACACAAAGGAACATTGTTTATAAACATTGATCAGATGGGAGATAGACACAAAGTAACTCCAAGCAAGGATTGTTTGCTGCATGATACCACAGACAGTGTGCCCCAACTGCATCCCCCGTCACTCTAAAACATAGGGATCCTTCCCTCTGACACATAGGGATCACTCCCTCTGACACGTAGGGATCACTCCCTCTGACAAGTAGGGATCACTCCCTCTCACTCCCTCTTACACGTAGGGATCACTCCCTCTGACACATATGGATTCTTCCCTCTGACACGTAGGGATCCTTCTCTCTGACAAGTAGGGATCACTCCCTCTGACACGTAGGGATAACTTCCTCTGACAGATAGGGATCACTCCCTCTGACAGATAGGGATCACTCCCTCTGACACGTAGGGATCCTTCCTTCTGACACGTAGGGATCACTCCCTCTGACACGTAGGGATCCTTCCTTCTGACACGTAGGGATCACTCCCTCTGACAGATAGGGATCACTCCCTCTGACACGTAGGGATTCTTCCCTCTGACACGTAGGGATCCTTCTCTCTGACAAGTAGGGATCACTCCCTCTGACACGTAGGGATAACTCCCTCTGACACGTAGGGATCCTTCCCTCTGACACGTAGGGATCCTTCCCTCTGACACGTAGGGATCCTTCCCTCTGACATGTAGGGATCACTCCCTCTGACAGATAGGGATCACTCCCTCTGACAGATAGGGATCACTCCCTCTGACACGTAGGGATCCTTCCCTCTGATACGTAGGGATCCTTCCCTCTGACACGTAGGGATCACTCCCTCTGACAGATAAGGATCACTCCCTCTGACAGATAGGGATCACTCCCTCTGACACGTAGGGATCCTTCCCTCTGACACGTAGGGATCCTTCCCTCTGACATGTAGGGATCACTCCCTCTGACAGATAGGGATCACTCCCTCTGACAGATAGGGATCACTCCCTCTGACATGTAGGGATCACTCCCTCTGACATGTAGGGATCACTCCCTCTGACACGTAGGGATCACTCCCTCTGACAGATAGGGATCACTCCCTCTGACATGTAGGGATCACTCCCTCTGACAGATAGGGATCACTCCCTCTGACAGATAGGGATCACTCCCTCTGATACGTAGGGATCCTTCCCTCTGACACGTAGGGATCACTCCCTCTGACACGTAGGGATCACTCCCTCTGACAGATAAGGATCACTCCCTCTGACAGATAGGGATCACTCCCTCTGACACGTAGGGATCCTTCCCTCTGACACGTAGAGATCCTTCCCTCTGACATGTAGGGATCACTCCCTCTGACAGATAGGGATCACTCCCTCTGACAGATAGGGATCACTCCCTCTGACATGTAGGGATCACTCCCTCTGACATGTAGGGATCACTCCCTCTGACACGTAGGGATCACTCCCTCTGACAGGTAGGGATCCTTCCCTCTGACACGTAGGGATCACTCCCTCTGACACATAGGGATCACTCCCTCTGACATGTAGGGATCACTCCCTCTGACATGTAGGGATCACTCCCTCTGACACGTAGGGATCACTCCCTCTGACACATAGGGATCACTCCCTCTGACATGTAGGGATCACTCCCTCTGACATGTAGGGATCACTCCCTCTGACACGTAGGGATCACTCCCTCTGACAGGTAGGGATCCTTCCCTCTGACACGTAGGGATCACTCCCTCTGACACGTAGGGATCCTTCCCTCTGACACGTAGGGGTCACTCCCTCTGACAGGTAGGGATCCTTCCCTCTGACACGTAGGGATCACTCCCTCTGACACGTAGGGATCACTCCCTCTGACACGTAGGGATCCTTCCCTCTGACACGTAGGGGTCACTCCCTCTGACACGTAGGGATCCTTCCCTCTGACACGTAGGGATCCTTCCCTCTGACACGTAGGGATCCTTCCCTCTGACACGTAGGGATCCTTCCCTCTGACACGTAGGGATCACTCCCTCTGACACGTAGGGATCCTTCCCTCTGATACGTAGGGATCCTTCCCTCTGACACGTAGGGATCACTCCCTCTGACACATAGGGATCACTCCCTCTGACACGTAGGGATCCTTCCCTCTGACACGTAGGGATCCTTCCCTCTGACATGTAGGGATCACTCCCTCTGACAGATAGGGATCACTCCCTCTGACAGATAGGGATCACTCCCTCTGACAGGTAGGGATCACTCCCTCTGACACGTAGGGATCACTCCCTCTGACACATAGGGATCACTCCCTCTGACACGTAGGGATCACTCCCTCCATGGATGGGAGAAGTGACGATCTCTTTCCTATTTCCAGGATGAGAAGGCGGAGGGGTTCATCAGCCTCCCGGAGTTCAGGATCGATCGCGCCATCGAATGTCGGAGGAAACAGTAAGTAGAAGGAGGAGTTTCCATCCATTATATAATCCTATCATAGAGATGACCTGATTATATATATTCACTGAGATGAGATAACGATCTTCCACCTCTTCCATCTCCACACTGACAGGTGAAAGCTCCGCCTCCTGTCCAGCCGATGTGACAGGGCTGGGGGTGTGGCCTCTGTCATTTAGCAGGGCTGGGGGTGTGGCCTCTGTCATTCAGCGGGGCTGGGGGTGTGGCCTCTGTCTTTCAGCAGGGCTGGGGGTGTGGCCTCTGTCATTCAGCAGGGCTGGGGGTGTGGCCTCTGTCATTGGGTGGAGTGATAGTATCATTTTATCCATACATTGTAACATTCCATTTCTGGTGTTGATGGGACAGCCAATCACATGTTGATCTGTAGAATCATTGCCCCGCCCCCTCGGAACGTTTCCTTTGAAGTGATGAAATGAGGAATATTTTGTGTTTTCTCCGCAGCGCCTTCAAAGCGTGTCACCCGAAAATCAAGAGCTTCTTCTTTGCCACGGACTGCCTGGAGGAGATGAACAGGTAGGAGGAGAGGAGTGATCATCCATCGATGCTCGGTGTGTGTTCCGACAGCGATCTATTGTGGGGGGGGAGGGGAGGTCTGTGCCCATCCCCCGTCTATAGAAGTTTCTACTAACATTTCTGTGTCCTGAGACCATCAGTCTACTGCAGGCAGGAGGGGTCATTTCCTCAGTCTCCCCTCCCCCAGTGATCAGACTGTACATTGTAACTTTGTAGAAGGGGGAGGAGTCATTTCCTCAGTCTCCCCTCCCCCAGTGATCAGACTGTACATTGTAACTTTGTAGAAGGGGGAGGAGTCATTTCCTCAGTCTCCCCCTCCCCCAGTGATCAGACTGTACATTGTAACTTTGTAGAAGGGGGAGGAGTCATTTCCTCAGTCTCCCCTCCCCCAGTGATCAGACTGTACATTGTAACTTTGTAGAAGGGGGAGGAGTCATTTCCTTAGTCTCCTCCCCCAGTGATCAGACTGTACATTGTAACTTTGTAGAAGGGGGAGGGGTCATTATTTTGTGAGATGCTGTATAATTTAATAGTTATTAATACGTTGTTATAATTAGTTTTTATTTTAGATTTTACATTTTTGGGATTTAAAAATTTCCAAATTTTTCAAATATTCGGAGCAAATTGTTAAAAGGGTTTTTGTTAATTTGGATATTACTGAATTAATGAATTTGTCTAAATAATTACAGCGCACTTTGTATGGAATGATGTCATACTGGCGCACTATGACACGAGCCCCCATGGGATTTTACCTCCCTGTAAATGATGAGAAGGTTGCGGAGTTTCCATCTTCTGGGGTTCGGTGATGTTGGTGGCGCCATGTGACATGCTTATCTCCTGAGGCTGCTGTGAGCTGCACTGCGCCCGGCCATCAGTCTCCATAATGATGTCACAGCTCCGTCTGCCGCTTTCCTTCGGACTATCACTTTAGAATGTGGGACAAAGTCACAGTTTGTGTTTTCCGTTGTCCCTCCCCCGATCTTCTGTCCCGCTCCTCCCTCACATGGAGTCGCAGTTCGTAGAACGTTGGGACGTCTCTCGTTATTTAGCTGCGGCTCGGATCGGGAGAGGATGGCGCCCCCACTGTTTGAAATCCTCCGCCAGCGATGCCCTGCGTGCTTCTCGGTCACAGACTTCATCCTGCAAAATTAATGTGTTTAATGTGCTTCGTCAGATCACAGCCACATGTATGGCGATAAATAATTCACCGCCGCGCCAAGTGCGCCTTTCCTCCCCGCCAGCTCTGTTCTGGACTTTCTCCGCTGTGAGCGCGGCTTTTCTGTTTTCAGAACGTATGGAAATCTCTCCGAGGTTATTGGTGGTTCCTCTGCGACATAAAATAAAAAAATCTCAAATATGGCAAGACGTGAGGATTCAATATGGCGGCCGGTCCAAGACGCGAGGATTCAATATGGCGGCCGGTCCAAGACGCGAGGATTCAATATGGCGGCCGGTCCAAGACGCGAGGATTCAGTATGGCGGCCGGTCCAAAACGCGAGGATTCAATATGGCGGCCGGTCCAAGACGCGAGGATTCAATATGGCGGCCGGTCCAAGACGCGAGGATTCAGTATGGCGGCCGGTCCAAAACGCGAGGATTCAATATGGCTGCTGGCACAAGACGTGAAGATTCAATATGGCTGCTGGCACAAGACGCGAGGATTCAGTATGGCGGCCGGGCCAAGACGCGAGGATTCAATATGGCGTCCTGTCCAAGACACGAAGATTCAATATGGTGGCTGGTCCAAGACGCGAGGATTCAATATGGCAGCCGGTCCAAGAAGCAAGGATTCAATATGGTGGCCGGTCCAAGACACCAGGATTCAATATGGCCACTGGTCAAAGACATGAGGATTCAATATGGCGGCCAGTCTAAGACAGAAGTATTAATATGGCGGCCGGTCCAAGGCATGAGGATCAATATGGTGGCCGGTCCAAGGCACGAGGATCAATATGGCGGCTGGTCCAGGACACAAGGATCAATATGGCCGCCGGTCCAAGACGTGAGGATTCAATATGGTGGCCGGTCCAAGATGCGAGAAATCGATATGGCAGCTGGTCCAAGACGCGAGGATTCAGTATGGTGGTCGGTCCAAGACGTGAGGATTCAATATGGTGGCAATAGTGGTTGTTGTTAGTATGGTAAATGCTGCCCCCGCCACCCTTCCTGTCCAGGTGTGATAGGGAGGTCCCTGTGGAGCATGGGCATAAGCATAAGAGGGACTCTGATGGGGATTGTGATGTAAGAGTGACTCTGATGGGGACCCTGATGTAAGAGGGACTCTGATGGGGACCGTGGTGTAAGGGGGAACTCTGATGGGGATCCTGATGTAAGGAGGGACTCTAATGGGGATCCTGATGTAAGGAGGGACTCTAATGGGGACTTTGATGTAAGGGGGGGACTCTAATAGGGATCCTGATGTAAGGAGGGACTCTAATGGGGATCCTGATGTAAGGGGGGACTCTGATGGGGACCGTGATGTAAGGGGTGGACTCTAATGGGGATCCTGATGTAAGGAGGGACTCTAATGGGGATCCTGATGTAAGTAGGGACTCTAATGGGGATCCTGATGTAAGGGGGGACTCACAGATTTGTTTGGCCCATGAATAATTGCTGAATATATAATGTAATAAAATGTTTCGAGACTCCTGATTTTGATGATCCTAGTATAGAATTTACTTCCACATTCATCGATCGTCTCTCTGGAGTCTTGTGAGGGTTCCGATACCCCGAGATCTGACACATCACATGACCAGCAGAACACACTGAGCTGTCCTATCAGTCCAGCATTCTCAGTGCCTAAGGGGTGGAGCCAATTCCGAGGGAGGGTGGGGCCAGTTCCGAGGGTGGAGCCAGTTCCTAGGGACGGGCCAGTTCTGAGGGGGTGTGGCCAGTTCCGAGGGGGTGGAGCCAGTCTCTGTATGGTCTGTATTGTATAATGTGAAGACCTCAATGGCGGCTCATCTCCGGCGGTAACGATATAATCCGCCTGTGAAGTGAGATGAAGTAACGCCATAAAGCCGGTTACGGTCTTCTCTTATCAATAAACGCAGCCAAGATTTATCCCGCCGCTGTCTCTGCCGCCGCCAAATTGATTGGCTGAACTTATGTAAATGTCTCCTGAACAGATTACCCGCCATGTTTATTAAGCAGGGACCTAAAACGCATTTCACGGTCAGGAAGACGACTTTTCTTTTTTTACGTCCGGTGATAAACCGCGGAGATGTGCGCACTTCAGATAAGCCGCGCCACGTTTATCGAAGGCGGGTGAGGGGGAGGGGTGCTCTGCCCTGATTACCAATATGACAATAAATAGAGCAAGAGACCGACAATTCTTAGCAACGGATTGGAAAGATTCTTAGCGAATCCCAAATCTGTTCAATATTTCGCATCGCGATCATCGGCATCCGAAGAGAAATGGGAATTTACATCAACACACAAGTAAAATGTATCAATTCTTTTTTATTATTAATATAAAGGTTGCAATCTCCTACAGACCGAGCGATCGCCTATCACCGTGTCGGGACCCGGGTCACCTGCTGGTGGCACTGTGCTCCCCAGAGTGGGAGGTTGCAGTTCCAGTGTCCACCAGCGGGTGTCTCCCAACAGCCAGCAGTCTACGTGTTTCGCAGATACTCAGTCGGCTTCTTCAGGACACGGATGTTCCTGATTTTTCTTTCCTTTCCACATTCAGAGAGTTATTTGGCAAACATTAAAAATCTCTCCATGTATACTGTACCGTATACTGTTTCCAATATCTCCTAAGGGGTGTGGTCTTATATGTCTCCTATCTCCACCGGGCGTGGTCTTATGTGTCTCCCTGTCTCCAAAAGGCGTGGTCTTATGTCTCCTAACTCCAAGAGGCGTGGTCTTATGTCTCCTAACTCCAAGGGGTGTGGTCTTATGTCTCCTAACTCCAAGGGGCGTGGTCTTATGTCTCCTAACTCCAAGGGGCGTGGTCTTATGTCTCCTAACTCCAAGGGGCGTGGTCTTATATGTCTCCTAACTCCAAGGGGTGTGATCTTATATGTCTCATAACTCCAAGGGGCGTGGTCTTATGTGTCTCCTAACTCCAAGGGGCGTGGTCTTATATGTCTCCTAACTCCAAGGGGTGTGGTCTTATATGTCTCCTAACTCCAAGGGGTGTGGTCTTATATGTTTCCTGTCTCCAAGGAGCGTGGTCTAATATGTCTCCTATCTCCAAGGGGCGTGGTCTAATATGTCTCCTATCTCCAAGGGGCGTGGTCTTATATGTCTCCTATCTCCAAGGGGAGTGGTCTTATATGTCTGCTACCTCCAAGGGGAGTGGTCTTATATGTCTCCTATCTCCAAGGGGAGTGGTTTTATACGTCTCATATCTCCAAGGGGAATGGTCTTATATGTCTCCTATTTCCAAGTGGAGTGATCTTATATGTCTCCTATCTCCAAGGGGAGTGGTCTTATATGTCTCCTATCTCCAAGGGGCATGGTCTTATATGTTTCCTGTCTCCAAGGGGTGTGGTCTTATGTCTCCTATCTCCAAGGGGCATGGTCTTATATGTTTCCTGTCTCCAAGGGGAGTGGTCTTATGTCTCCTATCTCCAAGGGGCGTGGTCTAATATGTCTCCTATTTCCAAGGGGCGTGGTCTAATATGTCTCCTATCTCCAAGGGGAGTGGTCTTATATGTCGCCTATCTCCAAGGGGAGTGGTCTTATATGTCTCCTATCTCCAAGGGGAATGGTCTTATATGTTTCCTGTCTCCAAGGGGTGTGGTCTTATGTCTCCTATCTCCAAGGGGCATGGTCTTATATGTTTCCTGTCTCCAAGAGGAGTGGTCTTATGTCTCCTATCTCCAAGGGGCGTGGTCTAATATGTCTCCTATTTCCAAGGGGCGTGGTCTAATATGTCTCCTATCTCCAAGGGGAGTGGTCTTATATGTCTCCTATCTCCAAGGGGAATGGTCTTATATGTTTCCTGTCTCCAAGGGGTGTGGTCTTATGTCTCCTATCTCCAAGGGGCATGGTCTTATATGTCGCCTATCTCCAAGGGGAGTGGTCTTATATGTCGCCTATCTCCAAGGGGCGTGGTTTTGTATATCTCCTATCTCCATGGGGCGTGGTCTTATATGTCGCCTATCTTCAAGGGGAGTGGTCTTATATGTCGCCTATCTCCAAGGGGAGTGGTCTTATATGTCGCCTATCTCCAAGGGGCGTGGTTTTGTATATCTCCTATCTCCAAGGGGAGTGGTCTTATATGTCGCCTATCTCCAAGGGGAGTGGTCTTATATGTCGCCTATCTCCAAGGGGCGTGGTTTTGTATATCTCCTATCTCCATGGGGCGTGGTCTTATGTGTCTTCTATCTCCAAGGGCCGTTGTCTTATATGTCTCCTCTCATCTGCCTTCCCAGTCCACTTGTCTCCAGATGCCAAGAAGGAGAGGATGGGGCGGGATCCTTAAAGGGGTTGTAAAGCTTAGTTCTCTTATTTTCTAAATAGGTTCCTTTAAGCTAGTGCATTGTTGGGGCACTTACCTTTTCCTTCGATTTCCCTTCTAAATGTTTTTTTTTTCTTTGTCTGAATTTCTCACTTCCTGTTTCTCCTCAGTAAACTTCACACCATCATCCGAGCCGTGTTTAGTCAGCCAGAACAGCTTACTGAGGAGGAACAGGAAGTGAGAAATTCAAAGAAAACAAAGAAAAAAAAACATTTAGAAGGGAAATCGAAGGAAAAGGTAAGTGAACCAACAATGCACTAGCTTAAAGGAACCTATTTAGAAAATAAAAAACGAACCTTTACAACCCCTTTAAAGAAGAACTCCAGCTTGATTTGTTTTTTCGGCATCTACAAACACTGTAGCTTTTTTTAAATCAGGTACTTACCAGTAGTATATATTGCAAAATTTTTAATGTTAGCAGTTCGGCTAATAGTTGGGTTCTGCTGAGCCTTGTTGTTCTACCAGCACGTGTCACTACATAAAATTCGTCCTTTTGTGCCTTGCCCCCCCTTACCCCCCAATAAAACCTGTTACTCAGTTGCAGTCTTGGGGGAGGGAGCCAACCAGTGGGATATAACTATTAAATATATGGTTGTACGGACCTTGACCCTTGGAATGTCATTTGCCAAATAACTCCCTGACTGTGGGAAGGAAAGAAAAACTAGAGACGTCGGTGTCCTCTTTAAGAATCGGACTGAGAGTCGACGAAACGCGTAGACAGCGTCTTCCTCCATCTTCAGAAACGCTTCATCCCCAGCCGCTGGCCAAGGCTGGTGGTCCTCTGGCTGCCCATCGAACATCTCGGGTCCCCTAGTCTTCCATCGTGTAATGCCGCGGTCATGTGACATTGTACCCGTATGACATTTTTATCATTTCCTTCACACAAATAGATGTGGCCGATCTCATTTCTTCAGGCACAAAAATTCCAGTACAGTACAAATATCCCCCAAGTGACCCCTTTCTGGAAATTAGACAGTCCAAGGTGTTTAGTAAGAGGCCTGGCGAGTTTTTTGAAGTTGTAATTTTTTTGTCACAATTTTCTGGAAAATAATGACATTTAAATTTTTTTTTTTTTTTTTTTACAAAATTTGACCAGAGCAATACGGTGTTGCCATAGCAATACTGTACTACTCGGGGAAGGTGATCAGGATTTTTTTTTTTTTATTTTAGTATAAAACATGATTATATCAGTAAATATATCAGTAAATTTGGTATAAGCAAGCATTTTTACTAAATGAAATAGATTCATTCGTTGTTTACTAATGTGGTTAGCTGTGATTGGCCACAGCTAATCACATGGCACAGATGGGCTGGCTGTGGTTGGCTGTGACCAATCACAGCTAGCAGCACAATTGTACAGAATGAATGGCATGAATCAAATCCATTCATTGTTAGCAATTGTCATGTAATCTGCTGTGATTGGTCACAGAAATCACATGGTACCGGCAGCAGCCTACTACACTGATCGGAAGGAAACATACAGTGTGGAAAATGCTGATTGGCTCCCCCACAGATGGTGTAAGTTTTGCCCACTTACATAGAAATGAAGGGTCTATCATTGTTATCAGAGGTGTATTTTATATGATGGAGACGGAATATCAACCAAAATCCAGAAAACACACAAATGTTATAAATGAAGTTCAGTGAGTAAAATAAGTATTTGATCCCCTTAGTAGTTGGTGGAGAAACCCTTGTTGGTGATCACAGAGGTCAGACGTTTCTTGGAGGTGGTGATGAGGTTTCCACACATCTCAGGAGGGATTTTCTCCTCTCTTCTCTACAGATCTTCTCTAAATCCTGAAGGTCTCTTGACAACTCGAAGTTTCGGCTCCTCCATAAATTGTTCTATGGGATTAAGGTCTGGAGACTGGCTGGGCCACTCCATGACCTTAATGTTCTTCTTCTTGAGCCACTCCTTTGTTGCCTTGGCGGTATATGTTTTGGGTCATTGTCATGCTGGAAGACCCGTCCATGACCCATCTTCAGTGTTCTGGATGAGGGAAGAAGGTTCTCCTCCAAGATCTTACAATACATGGCCCCGTCCATTGGCCCCCCAATGCGGCAAAGTCGGTCTGTACCTTTATCAGAGAAACAGCCCCAAACCATCATGTTCCCCCCTCCGTGTGTGACTGTAGGGATGGTGTTCATGTTCCCACCTCCGTGTGTGACTGTAGGGATGGTGTTAATGTTCCCACCTCCATGTGTGACTGTAGGGATGGTGTTCTTACGGTCATAGTCAGTATTTTTCTTCCTCCAAACACAGCGAGTCGAGTTAATGCCAAAGAGCTGAATTTTGGTCTCATCTGATCACAGAACTTTCTCCCCCGATCCTTCTCTGAATCATTTAGATGTTTATTGGCCAACTTCAGACGATCCTGTACATGTGTCTTCCTGAGGAGGGGGACCTGTACATGTGTCTTCCTGAGGAGAGGGACCTGTACATGTGTCTTCCTGAGGAGGGGGACCTGTACACGTGTCTTCCTGAGGAGGGGGACCTGTACATGTGTCTTCCTGAGGAGGGGGACCTGTACATGTGTCTTCCTGAGGAGGGGGACCTGTACATGTGTCTTCCTGAGGAGGGGGACCTGTACATGTGTCTTCCTGAGGAGGGGGACCTGTACATGTGTCTTCCTGAGGAGGGGGACCTGTACATGTGTCTTCCTGAGGAGAGGGACCTGTACATGTGTCTTCCTGAGGAGAGGGACCTGTACATGTGTCTTCCTGAGGAGGGACCTGTACATGTGTCTTCCTGAGGAGAGGGACCTGTACATGTGTCTTTCTGAGGAGGGGGACCTGTACATGTGTCCTCCTCAGAAGGGGGACCTGTACATGTGTCTTCCTGAGGAGGGGGACCTGTACATGTGTCTTCCTGAGGAGGGGGACCTGTACACGTGTCTTCCTGAGGAGAGGAACCTGTACATGTGTCTTCCTGAGGAGGGGGACCTGTACACGTGTCTTCCTGAGGAGGGGGACCTGTACATGTGTCTTCCTGAGGAGGAGGACCTGTACATGTGTCTTCCTGAGGAGGAGGACCTGTACACGTGTCTTCCTGAGGAGGGGGACCTGTACATGTGTCTTCCTGAGGAGGAGGACCTGTACACGTGTCTTCCTGAGGAGGGGGACCTGTACATGTGTCTTCCTGAGGAGGAGGACCTGTACATGTGTCTTCCTGAGGAGGGGGACCTGTACATGTGTCTTCCTGAGGAGGAGGACCTGTACACGTGTCTTCCTGAGGAGGGGGACCTGTACATGTGTCTTCCTGAGGAGGGGGACCTGTACACGTGTCTTCCTGAGGAGGGGGACCTGTACATGTGTCTTCCTGAGGAGGGGAACCTGTACATGTGTCTTCCTGAGGAGGGGGACCTGTACATATGTCTTCCTGAGGAGGAGGACCTTGCCGGCGCTGCAGGATTTCAATCCATGGTGGTGTATTGTGTCACCAATGGTGTGTTTGGTGACTGGGGTCCCAACTGTCTTGAGATCCTTCACAAGCTCCTCCCATGTAGTTCTGGGCGGATCCCTCACTTTTCTCATGACCATCCTCACCCCATGAGGAGAAATCTTCCATGGAGCTCCAGACTGAGGACCATTGATGGTTATTTTGTATTTCTTCCATTTGTGAATAATCTCTCCGGCACTCGTCTCCTCTCACCAAGCTTCTTGCTGATGGTCTTGTAGCCCATTCCAGCCTTGTGCAGGTCTCCAATCTTCTCCCCGACCTCCTCTGACAGATCTTTGCTCTTCCCCATGATGGTGAGGATTGGAGGGAAGGGATTCTGTGGACAGGAGTCTTCTATACACATAAGGAGTTGTCGTTAGGAGAACCTTCTTACATTGACAGGACTGATCTGTGTACCACATGAGCACCTACTGGAGCCAGTCTGTGGGGGGAGGGTTATTGTTGGTTGGTGGGGGGGGGGGGGGCAAATATTAAATTTTCCTCACTGAACTGCAACTCCATTTATAACATTTGTATCATGTGATGTTTCTGGATTTTTGGTTGATCTTCTGTCTCCATCATATAAAATACACCTCTGATAACAATTATAGACCCTTCATTTCTATGTAAGTGGGCAAAACTTCCACCATCTGCAGGGAGACGATCGTTATTTTCCATACTGTATATATACAAGTTGGGGGGGGGGGGGGGTTATTGTCCAGTGCGCTGCAAGTTATTTCATGTGGATGGTGATAGGGGATCGCGCTGTCCTCAGGAGATTGTAACCTTTGTAATATTAATAATAGAAAATTATTGATATCTTTTAGTTGTGTGATGACATAAATTCCCTCAGCCATGGATGACCGGGATGTACATTGGGGGACATTGATGGTGACGTCCCCCATATTGGATATCGGAGGGATCTCCGGGGGGGGGGGGGAGGAATGTTCTTGGGATCTCTCATTTGAAAAATAAACAGTAATTGTCCCATAAGATAAACCACGTCCTGATTATCCGGATCAGATGCCGCCATGTATGGTGGAAACCTGTAAAATCGATAAAATAATTTCCATTCGGCGTCCCCGAGGAGACGAGTAAACGTGACTCCCCCCCCTCCCCCCCCCTCCTTACATCTCTTGTTTTGTTACATTTTTTTTCCTGGAGGGTATCAGAGAGTCGGTTGTATTGCAGATGACACGGCTGTCACTTAACGGCGTGTGATATCGGCGTGGTGCGACGGCGGCGCTGACACTGCAGAGACGGCGCGGATAGGCGACACCTCGGTGATTGTCATCTAGCATTGTGTCTGTGACATCCTCACTAATAGGACGGCCTCCTGGGAAAGTGAGCGACGGCGTGAGATGAATCCGCCGGAAAATCAGAAACAAATGATCGCTCTGCGGATGTGGAGGACGCCGAGCCACGCCGCTGAAAGGACGACTGGTGGTTATCTTATGAAGGGGCTTCAAATGTGGCCCCTGACATCACTAAAGGGCCACACATAATGTTCAATATACACTCACCAGCCACTTTATTAGGTCCCCCCTGCTAGTACCGGGTTAGACCCCCTTTATTAGGTCCCCCTTGCTAGTAGCGGCTTAGACCCCCTTTATTAGGTCCCCATTGCTAGTAGCGGGTTGGACCCCCTTTATTAGGTCCCCCTTGTTAGTAGCGGCTTAGACCCCCCTTTATTAGGTCCCCATTGCTAGTAGCGGGTTGGACCCCCTTTATTAGGTCCCCATTGCTAGTAGCAGGTTGGACCCCCTTTATTAGGTCCCCATTGCTAGTAGCGGGTTGGACCCCCTTTATTAGGTCCCCATTGCTAGTAGCGGGTTGGACCCCCTTTATTAGGTCCCCATTGCTAGTAGCGGGTAGGACCCCCTTTATTAGGTCCCCATTGCTAGTAGCGGGTTGGACCCCCTTTATTAGGCCCCCCTTGCTAGTAGTGGGTTGGACCCCCTTTATTAGGCCCCCCTTGCTAGTAGCGAGTTGGACCCCCTTTTTTTAGGTCCACCTTGCTAGTAGCTGGTTGGACCCCCTTTATTAGGTCCCCATTGCTAGTAGCGGGTTGGACCCCCTTTATTAGGCCCCCCTTGCTAGTAGCAGGTTGGACCCCCTTTATTAGGTCCCCCTTGTTAGTAGCGGGTTGGACCCCCTTTATTAGGTCCTCCTTGCTAGTAGCGGGTTGGACCCCCTTTTTTTAGGTCCCCATTGCTAGTAGCAGGTTGGACCCCCTTTATTAGGTCCCCATTGCTAGTAGCGGGTTGGACCCCCTTTATTAGGCCCCCCTTGCTAGTAGTGGGTTAGACCCCCTTTATTAGGTCCCCCTTGTTAGTAGCGGGTTGGACCCCCTTTTTTAGGTCCACCTTGCTAGTAGCGAGTTGGACCCCCTTTATTAGGCCCCCCTTGTTAGTAGCGGGTTAGACCCCCTTTATTAGGTCCCCCTTGTTAGTAGCGGGTTGGACCCCCTTTTTTAGGTCCACCTTGCTAGTAGCGAGTTGGACCCCCTTTTTTAGGTCCACCTTGCTAGTAGCGGTTTGGACCCCCTTTATTAGGTCCCCCTTGCTAGTAACGGGTTGGACCCCCTTTAATAGGCCCCCCTTGCTACTAGCGGGTTGGACCCCTTTATTAGGTCCTCCTTGCTTGTAGCAGGTTGGACCCCCTTGAGATTTGTACTGGCAGGAGGGGAATTTATGCTTAGCGGTTAAGCATGCAGATTAGTACTCCATTTAAAAAAAAATCCAAACTGTTGTCACCGGGACAGGAAGAGAGGGGAAATCTTCCAATGGGGACACCTAAGAGAAGATCTCCTCTCACTTCCTGTTGTGCCAAGAAAAAAAAACCTTCCAGGAGATCTTCAGATATTTATTGTATAAAATAAGATAAGTTTTGTCTTTTAATAATCATGTGACCTGGAAATAATCCGCCCGCCGCTGTCGGCGCCGCTTCCCCTTTAAATTGAAAATGTTGGAAATGAGAATTTTTTCCCCGGGAAACGTGAGAAGAAAACGAGATCATAAATGGGAGAGACGCCGACTGTCATTGTGGAGGAAGAATCCCGCAGATGGGGCCGGGCGTTCCCATAATTGTCCGTATTTGTGTTCAGAACAATGCGCCTTTTCTAGTCCGCCGCTCCAATCACACGCACTTGTATGAGAGAGAAACTGCGTCTTTCATGGTGTGTGGCGGCGGTGACGTTGTGCGTCCGCAATGAAGGGGGAGGGGATGACCGTCTCCAGTGACGCCATCGCTGAAAAACCGCCAACTGCTGGAGGAAACCATTGTGTGTAAAGGGGGGGGCGCAACCTTTTCCCACATTAGTGTTGTGACCTCAGACCAGCCCCAATGCATGCACCTCAGACCAGCCCCAAAGCATGCACCTCAGACCAGCCCCAATGCATGCACCTCAGACCAGCCCCAATGCATGCACCTCAGATCAGCCCCAAAGCATATACCTCAGATCAGCCCCAATGCATGCACCTCAGACCAGCCCCAATGCATGCACCTCAGACCAGCCCCAATGCATGCACCTCAGACCAGCCCCAATGCATGCACCTCAGATCATCCCCAACGCATGCACCTCAGACCAGCCCCAATGCATACACCTCAGACCAGCCCCAATGCATACACCTCAGACCAGCCCCAATGCATGCACCTCAGACCAGCCCCAATGCATGCACCTCAGATCAGCCCCAAAGCATATACCTCAGATCAGCCCCAATGCATACACCTCAGACCAGCCCCAATGCATACACCTCAGACCAGCCCCAATGCATGCACCTCAGACCAGCCCCAATGCATGCACCTCAGACCTCAGATCAGCCCCTTACGCATGCACCTCAGATCAGCCCCAACGCATGCACCTCAGATCAGCCCGAATGCATGCACCTCAGATCAGCCCCAATGCATGCACCTCAGATCAGCCCCAATGCATACACCTCAGACCAGCCCCAATGCATACACCTCAGATCAGCCCCAATGCATGCGCCTCAGATCAGCCCCAATGCATGCACCTCAGATCAGCCCCATTGCATGCACCTCAGATCAGCCCCAATGCATGCGCCTCAGATCAGCCCCAATGCATGCACCTCAGATCAGCCCCAATGCATACACCTCAGATCAGCCCCAATGCATACACCTCAGATCAGCCCCAATGCATGCGCCTCAGATCAGCCCCAATGCATGCACCTCAAATCAGCCCCAATGCATACACCTCAGATCAGCCCCAATGCATGCACCTCAGATCAGCCCCAATGCATGCACCTCAGATCAGCCCCAATGCATGCGCCTCAGATCAGCCCCAATGCATGCACCTCAGATCAGCCCCAATGCATGCACCTCAGATCAGCCCCAATGCATACACCTCAGATCAGCCACAACGCTTACATTTCAGTCCTCAGCCCCAATGCAATGAACAGCCAAATTACGTGACCGCTGTGATTGGCTTTCACAGTGGTCACATGACTGGAAGATGGTCCCGTCGGCTTCTGATCATTACTACAGACTATGAGCCATCTGGACCGGAGCGTGTTCTCAGCACAGAGCGGTGTCCGGACACGTATGTGCGACGTGTGGTAATTAAGTCCCGCCCCTCTCTTCCGGCGCACACCTGCGTTACGTGGGCAATAAGAGGTTAAACCAATCTTATTATATGATTTAATTTTCCTGGAAGACAGAAAAGGGAAATATGAAAGATCAGAGCCGTATATATATATATATATATACATGACTGTCACATGATCCGCGCCGCCGCACCATCCTCGCCGTCCTCCCCCGCATTCCGCGCTCCAATAAATGAACTCTTCGGAGAGGTGCAATCCTAATTGCTTTTCCGTGCTCAGAAACGCTTTGCTGAGCAACAAGATATCAGGCAGCGTGCGGGCTAAAAATAGACTCTATTTATCAATATACGGGAGCGAGCGCCAGACAGCCGTCCAATCCTGGAGAGCGCCGCGGAATACAGAGGAGGCCAGCGAGTAACCAGAGAGACGAGCCACCGAAGGCCAATCAATGACTTGCACAGCGCCTGGAAAATATTAATATAAATATTAATAGTCTTTAAAATAATGAATTCCACTTTAAATAAAAAATAAATAAATAATGTATTGTATTCCTTTATTTTCTTTAATAATTATTTGAAGTAATTAGTATAATAAATATTATGAATATATAACAAATAAAAATATTAATATTAATAGACTTTATTAATAAATTCCATCTTAAATTAGAAAAATAAATAAAGAATAACAATACAATACATTATTTTACTTTTCTAATTTGTATTTAAAAAAAGTAAAAATAATTCAACACATTTTTTTTAATTTAAAGTGGAATTCATTATTTTGAAGTTTTATCTCCATAATATTTATTATACTAATTGATTCAAATAATTATTTAAGAAAATTTAAAAATAAATATTTTATTTATTATCTTTAATAATTATTTGAATTATATATTTTATTTATTTTCTTTTAATAATTATTTGAATTAATTAGTATAATAAATATTATGAATATATATAACAAATATAAATATTAATCGTCTTTTAAATAATGAATTCCACTTTAAATAAAAAATAAATAAAATAATGTATTGTATTCCTTTGTTTTCTTTAATAATTATTTGAAGTAATTAGTATAATAAATATTATGAATATATATAACAAATTAAAATATTAATATTAATAGACTTTATTAATAAATATCTTAAATTAGAAAAATAAATAAAGGATAACAATACAATACATAATTTTATTTTTAAAATTTTTATTTAAAAAAAATTAAAAATAATTCAACACATTTTTTTTATTTAAAGTGGATGTCATTATTTTAAAGTTATATATTTAACTTATATTTATATTTGTATTTGTTATGTATTCATAATATTTATTATACTAATTGATTCAAATAATTATTTAAGAAAATAAAAAAATAAATATTTTATTTTCTTTGATAATTATTTGAATTATATATTTATTTTCCTTAATAATTATTTGAATTAATTAGTATAATAAATATTATGAATATATACCAAATACAAATATAAATATTAATAGTCTTTAAAATAAGGAATTACACTTTAAATGAAAAAAAAAATGTGTTGAATTATTTTTACTTTTTAAAAAATAAAAATAACAATAATTTATTTGAATTACTTTCTCTTTTTTTTTTTTAATCGGGGGTCTCCAAACTGTGGCCCCGGGGGGGGGGGGGGGGAGCAGATGCGGCCCTTTGTCTGCCTTTATCCGGCCCTTGTGGCACTATTCCTACCAAGGATATGAGACACTATTCTGCCCTCTGACACCAACAATGGGTCAAAATTCCCACCACAGACATCAACAGTGGGGCACTACCCCCCTAATACCAAAGATGGGGCACAGTTTACTCCCATTAATGCCAGAAAAAAAAAGTTATTTTCCTTCTGGCCACAGTCCGGCTCCCCCCTAAAGTCCAAAGGACAGTAGACTGGCCCTTTGTTTAGAAAGTTTGGAAAAACTCTCATTTAAATAAAATAATAAAAAGTAATTATTTATTTGAATGAATTCCACTTTATATAAACAAAAATAATAAAAAATATTTTACTTGAATGAATTCCGCTTTATATTTAATGTATTTCTTCTCCTTTTTTTTATTATCCTCTTATAAAGTGTACCCTCCTTAGATTAAATATTAGATATGTGAACTGCTAAAAAAATTAGTTTGTTTTCTTTCATTCTTTTTTTTTTTTTTTTTTTTCATCATTCGTTATGATCGATATTCGAAAATCTGAAAATAAGAACGAACATTCGAAAGTATAACTAACTAATAATAACTAACTATTAAATGATAGGTATTGGAATTTCCTTTCAAATTGGGCAGTTAGTGAACGTAACGAACGAATACGAATTTATCTGATGTTACGAATTATCCAAAATAACGAATGCCGCATCTAAACATGTGGAACGTAAAAAAATAAAATAAATGAATAATAATTAATAATTAATAATAATAATAATAATAATAATAATAATAAAAACTTTTTATTATTATTATTGTTATTTATTATTATTAATTCATTACGTTCCATTCATTTAGATGCGGCATTCGTTATTTCGCATAATTCAAAACTTTTGGATCAATTTGTATTCATTCACTAACAGCCACATTTTAAAGGATATTCCAATACCTATAATTTAATAATTAGTAATAGTTATTATTAGTTATTATTTTGGGTTTTTGAATTTTCTGATTTTTCTTCTTATTTTCGGATATTTGTTCTTAGAATTTTCGTTCCTATTTTCGGATTTTGTTTTAATTTCCGGATTTTCGAATATTTCGTAAAAAAAAAAAATTCGTTAAACGGGCTTTCGTTTAATTTGGATATTTCCGAATTAACTAGTTTGTCGAAATTCGCTAAAAAAACAAATTCGGGAACGAAACGTTACTAATAGTTACGTTATTATTAGTTACTGTAGTTATTATTTCAGATTTTTGAATTTTGGGGATTTGAATTTTCGGATTTTTTGTTCTTATTTTTGGATACTGATACTTTGAATTTTCGTTCTTATTTTAGCATTTTTGAATTTCCGGATTTCCAGATTTCCGAAAATGTTCAAATTTTGACGAATTTACGAGTTTGAAGATTTTCGAATTTCCATAAAAAAAAAATCATTAAACGGGTTTTCGTTAAAATTGGTCGAAATTCGTTAAAAAAAGGAGTTTGGAACTAAACGAATTGCACGTGTCTATTAAATATTTCCTCTGTGCAAAAAAAAAACCAAAAAAAACAAAAGATAAAACATCCGTAGCAAATAAAATAATTTATTGACCGCTGACGGACCGCCCCCCGCCGTCGTTATGCGGTGGTAATTTAAGGAGGGATATCGTTGTTATGACAGCAGATCGCTACCATAACCCCGGCATCCTCTTCTTCAGCGGGCGGTCCGCTTTCAAATACAAGCGGTCTCTGCAGCAGATTCGCCGCAAGATCACTTTTATCGGCGGCGGGGGAAGGACCCCTCCCGCTGCGCTCCGGTGCCCTCTGTCGCTCACCGGAGCCGCCGGTAGCGGCGGAGGCGATTGTGTCCTGTCACGTCTGTGGTATGGAGATGAGTGAGGGGGAAGGTGACCCCCACACCGGCCTCCATACCACTGCAGGGCGGAAGTGACGTCATAACGTCACTTCCGCCCATGGCTCTTAAAGAGACTTTTTTTTTTTTTTTCAAATGATATTTTTTTTTTTTTTGCATTTTAGTGTAAATATGAGATGTGAGGTGTTTTTGATCCCCCGGATCTCATATATAAGAGGACCTGTCATGCTTTTTTTTTATTACAAGGGATGTTTACACAATTTTTTTTTTTTTTTTTTTTTTAAAGAACAGTGTAAAAATGAAAGCTAAGAAGAAAATTTTTTTTTAAATGCGCGCCGTCCCGCCGAGCTCGCGTGCAGAAGCGGACGCACGCGTAAGTAGCGCCGGCATATGAAAACAAGGTTCAAACCACACAATGTGAGGTATCGCAGCAATCGGTAGAGCGAGAGCGATAATTCTAGCCTTAGTCCTCCTCTGTAACTCAAAGCTTGTAACCTGTGGAAATTTTAAACTTTGCACGTTGTTGCATGAAAATCTTGGCCATGGATCTTAGGACCGCTCCCCCCAGCAGCGTCCTCGCAGAAGGTCCGGTGACTAAGCTCCGCCTCGACGCATTTTACCAGAATGACTAAGCTCCGCCTCTGACTCATATCAGTGACTAAGCTCCGCCCCTGCACCTTATATCAGAGTGACTAAGCTCCACCTCTGACTCATATCAGAGTGACTAAGCTCCGCCTCTGACACCTTATATCAGAGTGACTAAGCTCCGCCCCTGAGGACTTATATCAGAGTGACTAAACTCCACCCCTGACGCCTTATATCAGAGTGACTAAACTCCGCCTCTGACTCATTATATCAGAGTGACTAAACTCCGCCTCTGACTCATTATATCAGAGTGACTAAGCTCCGCCTCTGACGCCTTATATCAGAGTGACTAAACTCCGCCTCTGACGCCTTATATCAGAGTGACTAAGCCCCGCCTCTGACACCTTATATCAGAGTGACTAAACTCCGCCTCTGACACCTTATATCAGAGTGACTAAACTCCACCCCTGACGCCTTATATCAGAGTGACTAAACTCCACCTCTGACTCATTGTATCAGAGTGACTAAGCTCCGCCTCTGACACTTTATATCAGAGTGATTAAGCTCCGCCTCTGACTCATATCAGAGTGACTAAGCTCCACCCCTGATGACTCATCAGAATGACTAAGCTCCGCCTTTGACTCATATCAGAGTGACTAAGCTCCGCCCCTGATGACTCATATAAGAATGACTAAGCTCCGCCTCTGACTCATATCAGAGTGACTAAGCCCCTCCCCTGATGACTTATATCAGAGTGACTAAGCTCCACCCCTGACAACTTATATCAGAGTGACTAAGCCCCGCCTCTGGCGCCTTATATCAGAGTGACTAAGCTCCGGCTCTGACGCCTTATATCAGAGTGTCTAAGCTCCGCCCCTGGCGCCTTATATCAGAGTGAATAAACTCCGCCTCTGACGCCTTATATCAGAGTGACTAAGCTCCGCCTCTGACGCTTTATATCACAGTGACTAAGCTCCACCTCTGACTCATTATATCAGAGTGTCTAAGCTCCGCCTCTGACGCCTTATATCAGAGTGACTAAGCTCCACCTCTGACTCATTATATCAGAGTGACTAAGCTCCACCTCTGACTCATTATATCAGAGTGACTAAGCTCCACCTCTGACTCATTATATCAGAGTGACTAAGCTCCGCCCCTGGCGATTTATATCAGAGTATGAAGTGAGGACAGAGGATCATGTCTGAGTACTGTGTGCGTTCAATCGGCTGCGTGTAGTGTTCATAGGAAGCCCCTTGTGACACGATGAAGATGCCGGGAGTCGGGACGGAGCGTTGTCACCCTATAACAGGAAGTGCCTGAACAAGGACCTCCGTGGCGGGATCACCCGGGATTCTTTGAATGAAAGCTGCAAACTTATAAATATTAAAAACGACTTTAACATTTTTTTTTAAAGATTCTATAAGATTTTAGAGCTGTAGATGTAGGGAAGCACACAGAACATTTTACATGCATTTTATCCAAAACCGGAGTGACGCCTTTGTTACGTAAAGATAGACATTGAATCTGTTCCCGTTAACGGCGCTCCATTTACACCATAACTATGGGTCTAAGAGGTGGACCGAGCCTGGAATGTGTGACATTAGCCTACTGGAAAACACAATTCTGGTAATGGAGCGCCATCTGCTGGAACTGATGCACAATTGCTATTACACACATATACTGTATATATATATATATATATATATATATATATATATATATATATATATATACACACTAGAATACCAAAAGTATTGGAGCTCCTCCATGTCTTTGTGGCCCTTGCTTTGTGCACTGGTCCAAACAATTTGGTGGAGGGGGGATTATGGTGTGGGGGGTGGGGAGGATTATGATGTGGGGGTTGTTTCTCAGGGGTTTGGCTTGGCCCCTTAGTTCCAGTGAAGGGAACTCTTAAGGCGTCGGCATTGGGTTGGAGAAACTTGACTGGCCTGCACAGAGTCCTGACCTCAACCACATGGAACACCTTTGGTGTGAATTAGAGCGGAGACTGCAAGCCAGGCCTTCTCGTCCAACATCAGTGCCTGACCTCACAAATTATCTTCTGGAAGAATGGTCAAACATTCCCATAGACACCCTCCTAAACCTTGTGGACGGCCTTCCCAGAAGAGGTGAAGCTGTTATAGCTGCAAAGGGCCAACTCAATATTGAACCCTCCGGACTAAGACTGGGATGCCATTAAAGTTCATGTGCGTGTAAAGGCTGGTGTCCCAATACTTTTGGTAATTCCGTGTATATACAGCGAATAAAATAAGTATTGAACATGTCAACATCACAAAGACACCAAAACAAATACGTTCAGAAATGAAGTTCTGTGTAATAAAATGGAAGGACACAGGGAAAAAGTATTGAACATGAAGAAAGGGAAGTGCAAAAAGGCATGGAAAGCCAAGACACCGGCTGAAATCTATCAGTAGTTAGAAAGCAATCCTGCCCCTTGTGAGGGCAAATTAATATCAGCCGGTTCAGTCTCACCTGATGTCCTATAAAAAGGTGTCTCATTACCAAGGTGTCCCACAAGAAACATCTCATGATGGGTAAAAGCAAACAGCTCTTTCAAGACCTTCGTAACCTTATTGTTGGCATTGGGCACAGAAGGATTTCTAAACTTCTGAATGTTCCAGTGAGCACTGTTGGGGCCATAATCCAGAAGTGGAAAGGACATCATTCCACCATAAACCGGCCACCACCAGGTGCTCCTCGCAAAATTTCTGAAAGAGGCGGGATAATAATTATCAGAAGAGTTCTCCAAGAGACAAGGACTACTGGAGGAGAGCGTCCTGGAGACCTGGAATTAGCAGCTACACAATAAGTAATGCACTCCCCCGCCATGGCCTGTATGTGTCCTCACCACGCAACACTCCATTGGTGAAGAAGAAGCATGGTGAAGCTCGGTTAAAATTTGCTGCATGACATTTAGACAAGGTTGTGAAATACGGGGAGAAGATAGTCTGGTCAGAGGAGACCGAAATGGAACTCTTTGGATGCCATAATACACACCATGATTGGTGGTCACATCACCCCAAAAACATCCCCCATACCAAGAGTGAGGTTTGGAGGCGGGAACATCATGGTGTGGGCGGGGCTGTTTTTTCAGCATACAAAACTGGCAAACTTCATATCATTGAAGGAAGGATGGATGGCGATAAAATCTGCTGGAGATAAAACGACATCCCAGGAAGACATCTCAGGGGTGCAGCCCAGGAGGACATCCCAGGAGGACATCTCAGGAGGACATCTCAGGAGGACATCCCAGGAGGACATCTCAGGAGGACATCTCAGGAGGACATCCCAGGAGGACATCTCAGGAGGACATCCCAGGAGGACATCTCAGGAGGACATCTCAGGAGGACATCTCAGGAGGACATCTCAGGAGGACATCTCAGGAGGACATCTCAGGAGGACATCCCAGGAGGACATCTCAGGAGGACATCTCAGGAGGACATCCCAGGAGGACATCTCAGGAGGACATCCCTGGAGGACATCTCAGGAGGACATCTCAGGAGGACATCTCAGGAGGACATCTCAGGAGGACATCTCTGGAGGACATCTCTGGAGGACATCTCAGGAGGACATCCCAGGAGGACATCCCAGGAGGACATCCCAGGAGGACATCTCAGGAGGACATCTCAGGAGGACATCCCTGGAGGACATCTCTGGAGGACATCTCAGGAGGACATCTCAGGAGGATATCTCAGGAGGACATCTCAGGAGGACATCCCAGGAGGACATCTCTGGAGGACATCCCAGGAGGACATCTCAGGAGGACATCCCAGGAGGACATCCCAGGAGGACATCTCAGGAGGACATCCCTGGAGGACATCTCTGGAGGACATCTCTGGAGGACATCTCAGGAGGACATCCCAGGAGGACATCTCAGGAGGACATCTCAGGAGGACATCTCTGGAGGACATCTCTGGAGGACATCTCAGGAGGACATCTCAGGAGGACATCCCAGGAGGACATCTCTGGAGGACATCTCTGGAGGACATCTCTGGAGGACATCTCAGGAGGACATCCCAGGAGGACATCTCAGGAGGACATCTCAGGAGGACATCTCTGGAGGACATCTCTGGAGGACATCTCAGGAGGACATCCCAGGAGGACATCTCTGGAGGACATCTCTGGAGGACATCTCTGGAGGACATCTCTGGAGGACATCCCAGGAGGACATCCCAGGAGGACATCTCAGGAGGACATCTCAGGAGGACATCCCAGGAGGACATCTCTGGAGGACATCTCTGGAGGACATCTCTGGAGGACATCCCAGGAGGACATCTCTGGAGGACATCTCAGGAGGACATCTCTGGAGGACATCTCAGGAGGACATCCCAGGAGGACATCCCAGGAGGACATCCCAGGAGGACATCTCAGGAGGACATCTCAGGAGGACATCCCAGGAGGACATCTCAGGAGGACATCCCAGGAGGACATCCCAGGAGGACAGCCCAGGAGGACATCTCAGGAGGACAGCCCAGGAGGACATCTCAGGGGTACAGCCCAAGAAGACATCTCTGGAGGACATCTCAGGAGGACATCCCAGGAGGACATCCCAGGAGGACAGCCCAGGAGGACAGCCCAGGAGGACAGCCCAGGAGGACATCTCAGGAGGACATCCCAGGAGGACATCCCAGGAGGACATCCCAGGAGGACATCTCAGGAGGACAGCCCAGGAGGACATCTCAGGAGGACAGCCCAGGAGGACATCTCAGGGGTACAGCCCAGGAAGACATCTCAGGAGGACAGCCCAGGAGGACATCCCAGGAGGACACCTGAGCAACGCATGCGACCCGTTCCTCCATCCAGGAGGCGTCTTGAAGCCGTCATTACCAACAAAGGTTTTTGTGCCGAGTATTATAGAGGAAGTAAACCTCCTCTGCAAAATTTTACCTATCGGTGAGCCTATAATAAGGCTTTATCTAGGCCTTTGGCCACTATTCCTCTCACTGACACCAATGATGGGGCACTATTCCTCCCACTGACACCAATGATGGGGCACTATTCCTCCCACTGATACCAATGATGGGGCACTATTCCTCCCACTGACACCAATGATGGGGCACTATTCCTCCCACTGACACCAATGATGGGGCACTATTCCTCCCACTGATACCAATGAAGGGGCACTATTCCTCCCACTGACACCAATGATGGGACACTATTCCTCCCACTGATACCAATGATGGGGCACTATTCCTCCCACTGACACCAATGATGGGACACTATTCCTCCCACTGACACCAATGAAGGGGCACTATTCCTCCCACTGACACCAATGATGGGGCACTATTCCTCCCACTGACACCAATAATGGGGCACTATTCCTCCCACTGATACCAATGATGGGGCACTATTCCTCCCACTGATACCAATGATAGGGCACTATTCCTCCCACTGACACCAATGATGGGGCACTATTCCTACCAATGATACCAATGATGGGGCACTATTCCTCCCACTGACACCAATGATGGGGCACTATTCCTCCCACTGACACCAATGATGGGGCACTATTCCTCCCACTGATACCAATGATGGGGCACTATTCCCCCCACTGACACCAATGATGGGGCACTATTCCTCCCACTGACACCAATGATGGGGCACTATTCCTCCCACTGACACCAATGATGGGGCACTATTCCTCCCACTGATACCAATGATGGGGCACTATTCCTCCCACTGATACCAATGATGGGGCACTATTCCTCCCACTGATAACAATGATAGGGCACTATTCAGATCAGTGAATGGATGTTTGTTGGTCCCCCTACCCTTTACTCAACAACTCCCACTAGGGAAGTCCCAGGTCCACAGGTGGGACAGAGTGCCCAGTAAATGGGGGGGGGGGGGGGCAGCATACCACTATCTTTGACAGCCATCCTATCACTTCCACCTTGTCAGACTGTGTGTAAAACCCCCACCACCGCTGCTGCTGCTGACAAATGCCGGTGGCAGTAAAAGGGTTAAATAATGTAATAACCCCTATCACCCCCCCCCCCCCCCCAATAACCCATCATCTACCCAGCTGGGTGTGCCGACGTTTAATTAGTTGCTTGTAGTGCTGAATGTTCCTGGATCACAGCCCGGCTCAGAGGACAATCACATTGATCATCTGTTGAGCGATCCTCGGGATTGGCTCTTAGCGCGGTCAGGCCGCAGTCTGGTGGGTTTAGCGGCGAGCCCATCTGTGTGTGTGAGACTTCTAATTCATAAAATGTGTCAAAAGATCAAAAGCAACGCCGCCATGCTGAGAAGGATGAAGAGCGGCTGATGAAGGTCGGTTGCCTCCGTCGGCAAAAACGACTTTTCAGTACGCCGCCACCCACTGACCGCTCATCGCTCCGTGGAGGCCAATCACAAGCGGCGGAAATAAAGAGTATTAAAAAGAAAATACGTTTTCAGAAATAAAACCGGGGAGATGTCTGGAAATCAGAGCCTGCTGGCGGTTAGGCTCGCCAGAGACCAGATTTCAGACAATTCCTTGCCGAATCGGGAACATTTGCCCTGTAAGCACCACCAGGGTAGGCAACAATCGATATAGCAATCAACTGGGGGAGGCGGAACACTATGAGCCGAACGATTCCCGCATCCTATGAGATGTATCGTCTTCTCAGATGAAGTCAGTGTTTGGGTATTGATTAAGAGGGATCAAGCCATGTATGGTCAGCCTTGCCTAAAATATACCGTAGAGTTCTACCGATTGACCAATTCATTGAAAAGGTTTCCAAGAAAATTTTGTTCACAGACAATTCCTTGGGGGCCATAAAAAAACAATATTGGGATAATGGTTGGGCTTGGGCTTGGTCTAATGTGGGGTTCCAACCAAACTTGGAATGAAGTCGTCCCATCCACCCACTGTCACCAAATCAACTATGGCCGGGTCGTTCTCCACCCCACAGCTGAATCTACACCAAGGGGCAGTAACATCATTGACCTCATATAGCCACTTGGCCATATTAGGTCAATGGCATCCCTGCCCCTTGGTGTAGGTATGACTGTTGGGTGGACGTGACGTCTTACTTCCGGGTTGGAACCCAAGTTCAGACCAAACCTGAACTCATCCTTGATTGTGATGGGTAATTTGAATATACACCGATCAGCCATAACACTTGTAGGTCCCCATTTGTCCTCCAAAACAGCCCTGGTCCATGGAGTCATGGACTCGCCAAGACCTCTAAAGGTACGCTGTGGTATCTGGCACCAAGCCTTCATTAGCAGATTTTTTAAGTCCTGAAAGTTGGAAGGTGGAGCCTCCATTTATCGGGCTTCCAATAGTGCATCATTGGCTATGACTAAGTACCAGTAAGGGTGTGAAACGCGTCAGCCATCTGTACCTCTGTTGCTGTATGGACTTCAGTTTACTACAGTAAAGGTGTTTGCATTGGAGTGCGGCCATACAATATTTTCTTCCATTGACAATAGTGCATCGTGCTGCTATCTTTTCCACAGCTGACACACCCGACCATCCATGAAATAAAATGTAATCCATCAGACTAGGCCACCTTCTTCCAGGGCTCCGTGGTCCAGTTCTGAGGCTCACATGCCCATTGTAGGTGCTTTTGGCTGTGGACACGGGTCACCATGGACACCCTGACCGGTCTGCACCTACCCGTCCCCCATATACAACAAACTGCGATCCTTTGACAATCCCTTTGTTTATATAGTTGGTGAGGTTAATAAAAGACACCAGTCCGTCCACTCCAACCTATGATGTGGGTGTTTATGTCAGTAGGACATCGTATATCCCTGTATGTTGTGGCCGTTATTGTGCCCATCTAATCGCTTGAAACTTTTGCAATCCTGATCTTTCTGTCAGATCCAGTGTTTACTTTTTCAGCAATTTTCAGCTCCAGTAGTTCTTCTATTGCATCGGACTACACGGGCCAGCCTCCCCCCCCCCCACCTCTATCAGTGAGCCTTCCCCCCCCCCACCTCTTCCAGTGAGCCTTCCCCCCCACCTCTATCAGTGAGCCTTCCCCCCCCCCCACCTCTATCAATGAGCCTTCCCCCCCACCTCCATCAATGAGCCTTCCCCCCCACCTCCATCAATGAGCCTCCCCCCCACCTCTATCAATGAGCCTTCCCTCCCCCCCCACCTCTATCAGTGAGCCTCCCCCCCCACCTCCATCAATGAGCCTCCCCCCACCTCTATCAATGAGCCTTCCCCCCCCACCTCCATCAATGAGCCTTCCCTCCCCACCTCCATCAATGAGCCTTCCCCCACCTCCATCAATGAGCCTCCCCCCACCTCTATCAATGAGCCTCCCCCCCCCACCTCTATCAATGAGCCTTCCCTCCTCACCTCTATCAGTGAGCCCCCCCCCCACCTCCATCAATAAGCCTTTCCCCCCCACCTCTATCAATGAGCCTTCCCTCCCCCCCACCTCCATCAATGAGCCTTCCCTCCCCACCTCCATCAATGAGCCTCCTCCCCACCTCTATCAATGAGCCTTCCCTCCCCCCCACCTCTATCAATGAGCCTCCCCCCCCACCTCCATCAATGAGCCTCCCCCCCCCACCTCCATCAATGAGCCTCCCCCCCCACCTCCATCAATGAGCCTCCCCCCCACCTCTATCAATGAGCCTCCTCCCCACCTCTATCAATGAGCCTCCCCCCCACCTCTATCAATGAGCCTCCCCCCCCTACCTCTATCAATGAGCCTTCCCCCCCACCTCTATCAATGAGCCTTCCCCCCCACCTCCATCAATGAGCCTTCCTTAACCCCCACATCCATCAACGAGCCTAACCTCCTCACCTCCATCAATGAGCCTTCTATCCCCACCCCCATCAATAAGCCTTCCCTCTCCACTTCCATTCATGAGCCTTCCCTCCCCACCTCTATCAATGAGCCTTCCCTCTTCACCTCCTCCAGTATGTCTTCTAACCCCACCTCCATCAATGAGCCTTCCCTCCCCGCCTCCATCAATGAGCCTTCCCTCCCCGCCTCCATCAATGAGCCTTCCCTCCCCGCCTCCATCAATGAGCCTTCCCTCCCCGCCTCCATCAATGAGCCTTTCCTCCCCGCCTCCATCAACAAGCCTTCCCTCCCCACCTCCATCAACAAGCCTTCCCCCCCCCACCTCCATCAATGAGCCTTCCTTCCCCACCTCCATCAACAAGCCTTCCCTCCTCACCTCCATCAGTAAGCCTTCCAACCCCACCTCCATCAATGAGCATTCCAACCCCACCTCCATCAATGAGCCTTCCCTCCCCCACCTCCCTCAATGAGCCTCCCCCCCACCTCCATCAATGGCCCAGGGAGTCTAATCCACATTTTCACAGCTCTTACTGTGAAGAAACCTTTCCGTATTTGGAGATGAAATCTCTTATCCTCTAGATGTAAAGAGCGCCCCCCTTTCCTCTGTGATGACCATAATGTGAATAACTCCACACCAAGTTCACTATATGGACCCCTTATATATTTATACATGGAGATCATATCCCCCCTTAATCTCCTATCTTCAAGAGAGAATAAATTCAGTTCCTCTAATCTTTCCTCACAGCTGAGCTCCTCCATGCCTCTTATCAGTTTGGTTGCCCTTCTCTGCACTTTCTCCAGTTCCCTGATATCCTTTCTGAGAAATGGAGCCCAAAACTGAACTGCATATTCCAGATGAGGTCTTACTAATGATTTGTACAGATGATATCTCTCTGGAGTCCATACCTTATACATATTTATATATATTGGGGGTTGGTATATACATATTTATATATATTGGAGACATATATACGTATTTATATATATATATATATATATTGGAAGGGGGGTGGTATATACATATATATATATATATATATATATATATATATATATATATATATATTGGGGGGAGGAATAGATACAATGTATACAGTCGGAATGTTTCGGCTGATCGATAAGTACGTAGTGGTATGAGATATGAGGCGGTGAGGATCGTCATGCGGGGGGAGGGGACCCCGGTGTTGGGTTTGGCTGTAATTCTTCTTCTTCTCATTCTAGGTGGATGAACCGCCTCGGCCTCGCTGCTATCGGATACACCCCCGATGAAAAAGACATCCGGCCCAACGAAGGTAAATCCCACCCTCTCCCTGCCCCCCATTATAAAGGCTGAGCGTGGTGTTACCAAATGTTGTCGGATATCCCGAACGCCAAGATGGCGGTGACGTACGACATGTACGACGAGCCGAGAAAAATGTTCAATAGCCAGTGCGGCTCTTCTGCTTGATTCCGCGCATGCGTGGCACTTTGTGCGTTGGAATGGTCTACACACCATCAGAAGTTCCGACAACGGATTTTGTTGTCGGAAAATTTGAGTTCCAGATCTCAAATTTTGTGTGTCGAAATTCCGATGGAAAATGTCCGATGGAGCCCACATACAGCCGGAAAATCCGACCGTGTGTACGGGGCATCAGAAGTGGCAAGAGAGGTGCCGACCCCCCTCCTGCCCCTTTCCTGGGCTAACGTTACCGATCAGACATTACAGGGGGTTACAGTGGCGGGGCAGCTTTACAGGGGGGTTACAGTGGCGGGCAGATATACAGGGGGGTTACAGTGATGGGGCAGATATACAGGGGATTACAGTGGTGGGGCAGACATTACAGGGGGTTACAGTGGCGGGGCAGATATACAGGGGGGTTACAGTGGTGGGGCAGATATACAGGGGGTTACAGTGGCGGAGCAGATATACAGGGGGGTTACAGTGGCGGGGCAGATATACAGGGGGGTTACAGTGGCGGGGCAGATATACAGGGGGATTACAGTGGTGGGGCAGATATACAGGGGGATTACAGTGGCGGGGCAGATATACAGGGGATTACAGTGGCGGGCAGATATACAGGGGGATTACAGTGGCGGGGCAGATATACAGGGGGTTACAGTGATGGGGCAGATATACAGGGGGGTTACAGTGGCGGGCAGACATTACAGGGGGTTACAGTGGCGGGGCAGATATACAGGGGGGTTACAGTGGCGGGGCAGATATACAGGGAGATTACGGTGGTGGGACAGATATACAGGGGGATTACAGTGGCGGGCAGATATACAGGGGGATTACAGTGGCGGGGTAGATATACAGGGGGTTACAGTGATGGGGCAGATATACAGGGGGGTTACAGTGATGGGGCAGATATACAGGGGGGTTACAGTGATGGGGCAGATATACAGGGGGGTTACAGTGCCGGGGCAGATATACAGGGGATTCAAGTGGTGGGGCAGATATACAGGGGGTTACAGTGGTGGGGCAGATATACAGGGGGGTTACAGCGGTGGGGCAGATATACAGGGGGGTTACAGTGGTGGGGCAGATATACAGGGGGGTTACAGTGGTGGGGCAGATATTCAGGGAGATTACGGTGGCGGGGCAGATATACAGGGGGGTTACGGTGGCGGGGCAGATATACAGGGGGTTATGGTGGTGGGGCAGATATACAGGGGGTTACAGTGGCGGGCAGATATACAGGGGGGTTACAGTGGCGGGGCAGATATACAGGGGGGTTACAGTGGCGGGGCAGATATACAGGGGGGTTACAGTGGCGGGGCAGATAAACAGGGGGTTACAGTGGCGGGGCAGATATACAGGGGGGTTACAGTGGCGGGGCAGATAAACAGGGGGTTACAGTGGCGGGGCAGATATACAGGGGGTTACAGTGGTGGGGCAGATGAGGGGGGCAGTTATCTGAGGAGTGAGAGTTCAGGATGTTAATTTGTCTCCATCACTCGAGTCGTTTTCAGCATTTGCTTTATAAAGGATCCTTTCCTGATGGAGAACGTCAAGTTATAAAATCGTTCCGCTCAATTTCTACGAAAACATTTTTCGGCCTCCCCCGCCATACACGATACAATTTTCTTGGTACAACTTTCCTTTAGATTTACCAAAATCGTGTAATAGGAGGTCAAACGTACAAACCCTTTCCACCTGTCCGCAGTCAGGAAGGCCCTTCTACTACATGACTGAAGGGAAATCTAAAGACAATTGTATGGTGTATGGACAGCTTTACAACCAACTCCCGACCTTTTTACCTGCTTAATTGATGAAGAAATAACGAAGGAGTCGCCCACACCGGGCTAAGAGACAACGTTTGATTCAATTCTCCAATTACTTTTGGTCTCTTGAAAAAAAGGTGGGATGGCAAATCTTAAGGGCTGTAATTCCTAAACCCTTCCCCCGATTTGGATGTACCTACCCCCACATTACACCTGAGAGTGCGCCCTACCCCCCCCCCCCCCCCCTCCCCACATCCCTTATATAACCATAGGTTCAATATGTTTTGGTAAATACCTGAAAAAAACTAAAATTGTGTCCAAATGTATACAGTATGTGACAAAAGTAAGTACACCCCTCAGTGACATTCCTTCTCTCTTTTCATGTGACAACACTGAAGAAATGACACTTGTCTACAATGTAAAGTAGTGAGTGTACAGCTTGTATAACAGTGTAAATTTCCTGTCCCCTCAAAATAACTCAACACACAGCCATTAATGTCTAAACCGCTGGCAACAAAAGTCAGTACACCCCCTAAGTGAAAATCTCCAAATTGGGGCCCAAAGTATCAATTTTTTGTGTGGCCGCCATTATTTTCCAGCACTGCCTTCACCCTCTTGGGCATGGAGGTCACCAGAGCGTCACAGGTCTCCACTGGAGTCCTCTTCCCCTCCCCCATGATGACATCACAGAACTGGTGGATGTTGGAGACCTTCCCCTCCTCCACCTTCCCTCTGAGGATGTCCCACAGATGACCAATAGGGTTTAGGTCTGGAGACATGCTTGGCCAGTCCATCACCTTTACCCTCAGCTTCTTTAGCAAGGCAGTGGTGGTGTTGGAGGTGTTTGGGGTGGTTATCATGTTGGAATACTGCCCTGCGGTCCAGTCTCTGAAGGGAGGGGGATCATGCTCTGCTTCAGTATGTCACAGTACATGTTGGCATTCATGGTCCCCTCAATGATCTGTAGCCCCCCAGTGCCGGCAGCACTCATGCAGCCCCAGACCATGACACCCCCACCACCATGCCTGACTGTAGACAAGACACACTTGTCTTTGTCCTCCTCACCTGGTTGCCCCCACACACGCCTGACACCATCTGACACCAAATACCTTTATCTTGGTCTCATCACACCACAGGACATGGTTCCAGTAATCCATCTCCTTAGTCTGCTTGTCTTCAGAAAACTGTTTGTGGTCTTTCTTGTGCATCATCTTTAGAAGAGGCTTCCTTCTGGGACGACAGCCATGCAGACAGTGGAACTAGAACCTTCAGGGCCCCGATGCAAGAAACCATGGAGGCCCCCCCCCCCCCCCCCCCCCCGGACAGGGCTCTTTTCTCCGAGCCCGATGGTGGAACACCAGGGCCCGGTCCCAAGTGGGTGGCTGCCCTATAAAGGAACCGATTTCTCCATTTCCGCCGCTTCTCCTCCTCCCCCACCCACAGGCATTCAGCGGCTGCAGGAGGAAAATTCACATATGCACACACATATAAACCAGTAGCAGCTGGTGCTCAAAATTTTTAGAGGAGGGGGCAAGCAAACTGAAAAATTCAGAAAAAAAACATAAATTACAGCAACTGTGCCCATCAATTGCAGCCACTGTACCATCAAACGCCACCGCTGTGCCATCAAATGTCATCACTGTGCCCATCAAACTCTGCCGCTGTGCCATCAAATACTGCCAGTGTGCCCATCAAATGCTGCCAGTGTGCCCATCAAATGCTGCCACTGTGCCCATCAAATGCTGCCACTGTGCCCATCAAGCTCTGCCACTGTGCCCATCAAGCTCTGCTACTGTGCCCATCACATGCTGCCACTGTGAATCCCCACCGCCCGCTCGCTGTCTGCCTGCCACTTACCCTGTCTTGGTGGGGCAGCGGGTAACAGCCATGAGCGGGGTCCTCCATGCATCTCCTGCCATCCTCATCTTCCGTCCTCTCCTCCTGATTGGCTGAAATGATAGGCACAGCTATTGGACGCCTATCAGGTGATGGGTAACAGACCCGCACACCTGATTGGTGGAGAGGCGGTTCAGTGTTAGGAAAGTGAATATTAATTCACTTTCTAACACACCTGGGTGGACTGTGAGCGTCAAGCATGGCGCTCGCAGTTCACCTATTTTGAAGCCTATTAGAGCCCATGGCTGTAATCAGGTGCTGCAACCCCCCCCCCCCCCGCCGCTGTAATTCAGGCGTCCGGCACCCCAAAAGGGACCAGACACCTAAATATGGGGGTGGCAGCGGTGGCCATGGATAGATTCATGCTATGCTATGCATGAGTCTATCCTTTGGTCATAGAGGGGGTGGCTGGAGAGAGGGGGCGGTACCTGTGCACCCTTTTGGATGCACCGCCACTGATAAACACATGCACATACACACACATGCATACACACACACACAAGCATGAGCACACACACACACATACAAGCGCACACACACACACATACAAGCGCACACACACACACATACAAGCATGCTCACACACACACACACACATACACACAAGCATGCTCGCACACACATACACACACACGTATGCACACACACACACATGCATGCTCACACGCACACGCACACATACATGCATGCTCACACGCACACAAACAAGCATGCTCACACACACACACACACACACACACACACACCCATGCTCACACACATACAAGCATGCTCACACACACACACACACATACATGCATGCTCACACGCACACACACACACATACATGCATGCTCGCACGCACACACACACACACATGCATGCTCACACGCACACATACAAGCATGCTCACACACGCATGCTCACACACACACATACATGCATGCTCACACACACACACACACACGCATGCTCACACGCACACACATACAAGCATGCTCACACACACATACAAGCATGCTCACACACACACATACATGCATGCTCACACGCACACACACACACACACACACACATACATGCTCACACGCACACACACACACACACACATGCATGCTCACACGCACACATACAAGCATGCTCACACACGCATGCTCACACACACACACACACATGCTCACACACACACACACATGCTCACACGCACACACATACAAGCATGCTCACACACACATACAAGCATGCTCACACACACACATACAAGCATGCTCACACGCACACACACACACACACACACACACACACACACACACACACACACACACACACACACACACACACATACATGCATGCTCACACACACACACACACACACACACACACACATACAAGCATGCTCACACACACACATGCATGCTCACACACATACATATAAAGACAAATACAGTAGATAGTCTTATAAAAAAAATAAAAAAACGGCAGACATTTACCTTTGCCTTTCCTGCCGGGTACTGCACTCTAGGGGGAGACAAAGAGCACACACTGCTTTTACTTAGGCTAATGTGAGGAGCTCCCCGCACAGTGCCGATTTCAGTTCGGCCGATGATCGGGGAGCTCTTCTCAGCCTCCCCTCCTATCGAAGAGTACAGGGGGCCCTCAAGGACTCCCTGCAGCAAGGCGATCTCGGCGACCCCTATAATTCCGCCACTGCATGCAGACCAATTTGATGCAGTGTGCGGCGTATGGTCTGAGCACTGACAGGCTGACCCCCCCACCCCTACAACCTCTGCAGCAATGCTGGCAGCACTCATACGTCTATTTCCCAAAGACAACCTCTGGATATGACGCTGATCACGTGACCTCAACTTCTTTGGTGGACGATGGCGAGGCCTGTTCTGAGGGGAACCTGTCCTGTTATACCGCTGTATGGTCTTGGCCACCATGCTGAAGATCAGTTTCAGGGTCTTGGCAATCTTCTTATAGCCTAGGCCATCTTTATGTAGAGCGACAATTCTTATCTTCAGATCCTCAGAGAGTTCTTTGCCATGAGGTGCCATGTTGTACTTCCAGTGACCAGTATGAGAGAGTGAGAGTGATAACACCAAATTTAACACACCTGCTCCCCATTCACACCTGAGACCTTGTAACACTAACGAGTCACATGACACCGGGGGAGGGGAAATGGCTAATTGGGCCCAATTTGGAGATTTCCACTTAGGGGTGTACTGACTTTTGTTGCCAGCGGTTTAGACATTAATGGCTGTGTGTTGAGTTATTTTGAGGGGACAGGAAATTTACACTGTTATACAAGCTGTACACTCACTACTTTACATTGTAGACAAGTGTCATTTCTTCAGTGTTGTCACATGAAAAGAGAGAAGACATGTCACCGAGGGGTGTACTTACTTTTGTCAGATACTGTGTGTATGTATAAATATATATATATATAAAATGTTTGGGGGGTTCTAAGTTAAATGACTTACAAAAAATACTGATTTTAACTTGTAAGCAACAAATGTCACAAAAAAGGGGCGGGTCCCTAAGTGGTTAAATAAAGTAAAAGCAACGTCTGGGGAGAAAAAAGTAACAAAGTAGTAAAATGTATTTTGTAGATAGACTCCGCCCCTGGATAATGACACTTTGTATTCTCGATGAAGATGATGCCGCCTTTGTTCCGGTAGAGTTTAGATTTCCCTTTTGCCTTTAGCAGATTACTGGAGTGAGAGCGATCAGGATGATATCGATGGCTCCATGACCCTGAAACAGGAACCAGCGACCACGACGACCGCGAGCGAAACTTACCACCGAAATTCCTCAGTAAGTAACAGCGACGACATTCTGATGAGCCGTCCTCCTCCTCCTCCTCCTCCTCCTCCTCGGGCAGTTCTTGATGAACGGCACATCTCTGCTTCCACCCCCCGACTGGGGATTTAACGGGACGGGCGGCTGGGATGTTTGCTCGATTTATTCTGCCACTTGCAGTCGGCCGAACCCCCGAGGTAGGGGCTCCTAAAATAATTGCTGGTCTGAAATAGATCTAAATTGCAATGGAGATCAGATTACACACATTGCAGACTCCGAAGATAGACACGCCCCCTCCGCCTTTCAATTCAACCCGCCGGTTTTACATTGCAGAGAGTCACTTCAAGCGCGCCTTGCCAACAGTGCCATGGATGCAGCCCATATAAACTATGGGGGAAGGGGGGGTCTCTTTATAAAACATTCATTGGCTGAATTGTCAACAGCATTTGTGCGAGCTGGCCAAATGTCCCCCCCATATTTTTTCTAATAGATTAATTCCTATATCTTCAGCTCCATCTAGTGGCCACAATGTGTTATACTTTCGAGGTATTTCAAAATGCTATACCGCATTTTGGCCACTAGATGGAGGTAATTATGTAGTTTGATGGCCGCCCCATAGTAAAAAAAAAATATGTCATTTGTTTGACATTAAAGTCCGGGGTTATGGCCTAGGGTTGCCACCTTTTCTTCAAGCCAAACCCAAACACTTTAGCGGCACAGGGCACATTTTTTTCGTAGTATACACTATAGGATTATAAAAGACCTGGGACATCTTTTGGTGCCCCAAGGAGAGTGGTAATGCACTGCGCTGCGGCAAACAGTGGGTGTGGCCAAACTGCTCTTACTAACATCATGCCCCCCAGTGATGCCAAACCTACCCTCAGAGAGCGGGTCGCAGATCCCGAATGGCAACAGATTTTTGTGTTACTATCTAAGCTACTTGGGGAGCCACAGCCCAGTCTAAATAATGTGTCCGGGTTTCAGGCAGACTGAAACCCGGACACAGGATTCCAAATCCGAACTGTCCGGGTGAATCCTGGACAGGTGGCAACCCTAGTTATGGCTGATTTTATGTTACAACGGCTGATTCTCTTTCAGATAAAAGTGGGATTGGGATCACTTTTAGAACCCGCTTCCCGGGAATTTACCAGGCTTACCGGTCCCATCGGTGAAGCCCAGGAGCGACCCGATAATGGCGGTAGCCGAGTATGGAGGATGAGGCCAAGATGGCCGCCACTTGTCTCTATGCCCTTGGAGGACCAGAGCTACGTCTTATGTCATTTCCGGCTTCTCGGGCCACAGTAAATATTAATTCCGCTCCATTCATTTAGATGCGGCGTTCGTTATTTTGGAGAATTCGTAGCTTCGGATAAATTCGTATTCATTACATTCGCTAACAGACAAATTTCAAATGATATTCCAAAACCTACCATTTAATAGTTATTATTAGTTAGTTATTCTTTCAAAATGTAGGATTTTCTTTCTTATTTTCGAATTTTCAAATTCACGTTAATTCGTTATATCCGAATTAACGAAAACCCGTTTAGCTAATTTTTCAGAATATTCTAAATTTCGTAAATTCTAAAATTCATAAATTCTAAAATTCATAAATTCTAAAAATTCGGAAAAATTAGAAAATCAAAAAACCCCAAAATTCGTAAATCTTAAATAATAACTAATTAATAATAACTTAACTATTAATAAATGATAAAGGGGTTGTAAAGGTTAGTTTTTTATTTTCTAAATAGGTTCCTTTAAGCTAGTGCGTTGTTGGTTCATTTACCTTTTCCTTCGATTTCCCTTCTAAATGTTTTTTTTTTTCTTTGTTTTCTTTGTCTGAATTTCTCACTTCCTGTTCCTCCTCAGTAAGCTGTCCTGGCTGACTAAACACGGCTCGGATGATGGTGAGAAGTTTACTGAGGAGAAACAGGAAGTGAGAAATTCAGACAAAGAAAACAAAAAACATTTAGAAGGGAAATCGAAGGAAAAGGTAAATGAACCAACCATGCACTAGCTTAAAGGAACCTATTTAGAAAATAAAAAACGAACCTTTACAACCCCTTTATCAGTTATTAATAGTTAAGTTATTATTAATTAGTTATTATTTAAGATTTTTGAATTTTCGGGTTTTTTGATTTTCAAATTTTTCCAAATTTTTTAAATTACGGATTTTCGAATTTATAAATTTTAGAATTCACGAAATTTAGAATATTCTGAAAAATTAGTAAGGTAAGTGAACCAACAACGCACTAGCTTAAAGGAACCTATTTAGAAAATAAAAAACTAACCTTTACAACCCCTTTAAATTATAGGTATTGGAATTTCCTTTCAGATTTGGCCGTTAGTGAATGTAACGAATAATAATAATAATTTATCGTAAGTTACTAATTATCCATAATAACGAATGCCGCATTTAAACGAATGAAACGTAACGAATTAATGAAGACATAAATAATTTGGGTATCTGGTATTTTTATTTTGCAATGTATGCTTTACCCAGAAAATCATTTGTTATGACTTTCTGTTTTCTCAGGGCAATTCTTCGAGTCCCTTCCCTGAACAGAAACACGGGGGGCGCCACTTTTCCAGCGAGTCCACATACTCCCACTCCTCCGCGGAGGAGTCACGGCAGGACGCCACCGGCAGCACGCACTCCTCGGGGTGCCGCCCCACGTATAGAGAGCGCCGGTCTTGGCAAGATTTAATAGAAACTCCCCTGACCAGTTCCGGCCTTCACTTCCTGCAGACGGTGCCCCCCGATTCGGAGCATGTGGGGGGCAGGATGGGGATGTCGCCAGAAAGGCGCAAACAAGCCACGCTACCGGTCCAGAGGCGCCACAACCACGAAAGAGATGGGCCCTTCCCACTAGCAGAGTGTCCCCGGAGTCACACGGCGCACGCCCGGACGCAGAAACAGCGCAGCCAAAGCTTGCCGAGGAACAGGGATGGGAGGGGGAAGAACCGAGGGAATAACAACACAGAACCGTTAGAGGAAAAGATGGAAGATGAGTTACCGAAGAGGAAGCACAGCAGTTCCAGTAGAGAAGGTAAAAATGAATGTAGGGACCTTTACCTTGTCAGTATTTGAAAAAAAAAAGTCAAATGTATTTCCTTTCTTACCATACGATTTTAAAGGGTGCGTGTGGGAATTGTCTTCATATATGAGGTCAGGTACTGATGATGGATGAGAAGACTTGACTTGCGTATGCATGCCGATTTATCCCAAAGGTGCTCGTTATAGTTGAGATCAGGGCTCTGTGCAGGACACGCGAGTTCCTCCACACCAAACTGGTCAACCTATGTCTTTATGGAGCTGGTCCATACTGGTCTACCTATGTCTTTATGGAGCTGCTCCAAAATGGTAAACCCATGTCTTTATGGAGCTGGTCCAAATTGGTCACACCATGTCTTAATGGAACGGGTCCAACCATGTCTTTATGAAGCTGGTTCAAACTAGTCCACCCATGTCTTTATGAAGCTAGTCCACCCATGTCTTTATGGAGCTAGTCCAAACTGGTCACACCATGTCTTTATGAAACTGGTCGACCCATGTGTTTATGGAGCTGGTCCACTTATGTCTTTATGAAGGCGGTCCAAACTGGTCAACCCATGCCTTTATAGAGCATTGAGCTGGTCCAAACTGGTCATACCATGTCTTTATGGAGCTGGTCCACCCATGTCTTTATGGAACTAGTCCAAACTGGTCAATCCATGTCTTTATGGAGCTGGTCAACTTATGTCTTTAGAGAGCTGGTCCAAACTGGTCACACCATGTCTTCATATAGCTGGCCGAAACTGGTCACGCCATGTCTTCATAGAACTGGTCCAAACTGGTGACACCATGTCTTTATGGAGCTGGTCCAAACTGGTCTACCCATGTCTTTATGGAACTGGTCCAAACTGGTCCACCCATGTCTTTATGGAGCTAGTCCAAACTGGTTACACAATGTCTTTATGGAGCTGGTCCACCCATGTCTTTATGGAGCTTGTCCAAACTGGTCCACCCATGTCTTTATGAAAATGGCCCAAACTGGTCAACCCATGTCTTTATGGAGCTGCTCCAAACTGGTAAGCCCAAGTCTTTATGGAGGTGGTCCAAATTGGTCACACCATGTCTTAATGGAGCTGGTCCAACCATGTCTTTATGGAGCTGGTCCAAACTGGTCCACCCAAGTCTTTATGGAGGTGGTCCAAATTGGTCACACCATGTCTTTATGAAGCTGGTCGAACCATGTCTTTATGGAGCTGGTCCACTCATGTCTTTATGAAGGCGGTCCAACCATGTCTTTATGGAGGCGGTCCAGCCATGTCTTTATAAAGCTAGTCCACCCATGTCTTTATGGAGCTAGTACACCCATGTCTTTATGGAGCTAGTCCAAACCGGTCACACCATGTCTTTATGAAGCTGGTCGACCCATGTCTTTATGGAGCTGGTCCACTCATGTCTTTATGAAGGCGGTCCACCCATGTCTTTGTGGAGCTAGTCCACCCATGTCTTTATGAAGCTGGTCGACCCATGACTTTATGGAGCTGGTCCAGTCATGTCTATATGAAGGCTGCCCAAACTGGTCAACCCATGCCTTTATAGAGCATTGAGCTGGTCCAAACTGGTTCACCCATGTCTTTATGGAGCTGGTCCACCCATGTCTTTATGGAGCTAGTCCAAACTGGTCCAACCATGTCTTTATGGATCTGGTCCACCCATGTCTTTATGGAGCTGCTCCAAAATGGTCCACCCAAGTCTTTATGGAGGTGGTCCAAATTGGTCACACCATGTCTTTATGAAGCTGGTCGACCCATGTCTTTATGGAGCTGGTCCAACCATGTCTTTATGGAGCTGGTCCAAACTGGTCCACCCAAGTCTTTATGGAGGTGGTCCAAATTGGTCACACCATGTCTTTATGAAGCTGGTCGACCCATGTCTTTATGGAGCTGGTCCACCCATGTCTTTATGGAGCTAGTCCAAACTGGTCCAACCATGTCTTTATGGAGCTGGTCCACCCATGTCTTTATGGAGCTGCTCCAAAATGGTAAACCCATGTCTTTATGGAGCTGGTCCAAACTGGTCCACCCATGTCTTTATGGAGCTGGTCCACCCATGTCTTTATGGAGCTGGTCCACCCATGTCTTTATGGAGCTGGTCCACCCATGTCTTTATGGAGCTAGCCCACCCATGTCTTTATGGAGCTGGCCCACCCATCTCTTTATGGAGCTGGCCCACCCATGTCTTTATGGAGCTGGCCCACCCATGTCTTTATGGAGCTAGTCCAAACTGGTCACACCCATGTCTTTATGAAGCTGGTCGACCCATGTCTTTATGGAGCTGGTCCACTCTTGTCTTTATGAATGCGGTCCAAACTGGTCAACCCAAGCCTTTATAGAGCATTGAGCTGGTCCATACTGGTCACACCATGTCTTTATGGAGCTGGTCCACCCATGTCTTTATGGAGCTAGTCCAAACTGGTCCAACCATGTGTTTATGGAGTTGGTCCACCCATGTCTTTATGGAGCTAGTCCAAACTGGTCCAACCATGTCTTTATGGAGCTGGTCCACCCATGTCTTTATGGAGCTGCTCCAAAATGGTAAACCCATGTCTTTATGGAGCTGGTCCAAACTGGTCCACCCATGTCTTTATGGAGCTGGTCCACCCATGTCTTTATGGAGCTGGTCCACCCATGTCTTTATGGAGCTGGTCCACCCATGTCTTTATGGAGCTAGCCCACCCATGTCTTTATGGAGCTGGCCCACCCATCTCTTTATGGAGCTGGCCCACCCATGTCTTTATGGAGCTGGCCCACCCATGTCTTTATGGAGCTAGTCCAAACTGGTCACACCCATGTCTTTATGAAGCTGGTCGACCCATGTCTTTATGGAGCTGGTCCACTCTTGTCTTTATGAATGCGGTCCAAACTGGTCAACCCAAGCCTTTATAGAGCATTGAGCTGGTCCATACTGGTCACACCATGTCTTTATGGAGCTGGCCCACCCATGTCTTTATGGAGCTAGTCCAAACTGGTCCAACCATGTGTTAATGGAGTTGGTCCACCCATGTCTTTATGGAGCTAGTCCAAACTGGTCAACCCATGTCTTTATGGAGCTGGTCAATCCATGTCTTTATGGAGCTGGTCAACCTATGGCTTTATAGAGCTGGTTCAAACTGGTCACACAATGTCTTCATAGAGCTGGTCCAAACTGGTCACACCATGTCTTCATAGAACTGGTCCAAACTGGTCACACTATGTCTTCATAGAACTGGTCCACACTGGTTCACCCATGTCTTTATGGAGCTGGTCCAAACTGGTCAACCAATGTCTGTAAAGAACTTGTCAAAAATGGGTCAATCCATGTCTTTATGGAGCTGATCCAAACTGGTCAACCCACATCTTTATGGACCTGGTCCAAACTGGCCCACCCATGTCTTTATGGAGCCAGCTTAGTACACAGGGGCACAGTCATGATGGAACAGAAAAGAATCTTCCCGAAACTGTTATGGAAAAGAACAATAATTTAGAAGGTCTTTGTATGATGGAGTATTACCAGCACCCTTCACAGGCGACAGCTGAACTCAATAACTTGGAGGGTGGTCCACATATTTCTACCCACAAAGTAGGTGTCATGGTCAGATGCCCAAACAAATGACGCTATATGTATGTGTGTATATAAACCCTGTTGAGCTGCCTCTTGAGACATGTGAGAGTAGACAATAAAATGCTGCATCTGTTCCAGACAGTAAGAATGAGAACCGGTCCAGCACAGATGGCCTGGAGGAGCTCTACAAGACCTTGGAACAAGCCAGCCTATCCGCCTTTGGTGAGCAGCGACCTTCCACCAAGCAGGAGTTCAGGAGATCATTTATTAAAAGATGCAATGACCCCATCATCAACGATAAGCTGCACCGCATCCGAGCACTGAAAAGCACTTTAAAAGTGAGTGGTAAAGATTACCGATTGAAGCTCCTTTGTTGATTCTGTAACATTTATAAAAGTTTTGTAAAAACTTTAATTTCTAAAAAGAATCCACATTTTTGTAACGAAATATTGTACAGTTTTCTAGCAAGTCTTATCTGTGTGTCTCTTTTGTGGCCTCTTTTGTATGCTATTCTACCCTTACTGTAGGTTCTTCTGTGGATTCTTTGTAGCTTATTCTGTTTTTGTCTGTAGGTCCTTCATCCATTCAGTAACCTCTTCTTCTCCATCTGTAGCTCCTTACGTTCCTCATGGCGGTTCCCCAGGCTCTTGTGTCTGTTTTGTAGCTTCTGGCAGCTCTTCTTTGGCGCCCTTCTTTTCCTTTGCGTGGTGTTCTCTGTCTTTTTCTGTAACCTGTCAAGCCCTTTGTGTAGCTTCTTCTGCAGCCTTGTTTATCCCTCACCCAGGGTACTACATGGATGGAATAATGGTGCTGGGGGATATCAAGGGTGTATGGGGGAAAACAATGCTGAGGGGGGGTCTGGGGTGTATAGAGGGTAGCAAGGCTTGTTGTAGCTTGGGTGGCTATAGTGGTAGAGGTATTAGGGATGTAGAGAGGCCACAGTGTAGGGGGGTATCAGGGATGTAGTGGGGTCACAATACAAGGGGTATGGTATGGTATATGGTAACAGTGCTGGGGGGTATATCTGGGATGTAGACGGGTCAGAGAGCTGGGAGGGGATGTCTGGGGTGTAGAGGGATCAGGGTGCTGGGGGGATATCTGGGGTGTAGAGGGGTCAGAGTGCTGGGGGGATATCTGGGGTGTAGAGGGGTCAGAGTGTTGGGGGGATATCTGGGGTGTAGAGGGGGGTCCGAGTGCTGGGGGGATATCTGGGGTATAGAGGGGTCAGAGTGCTGGGGGGATATCTGGGGTATAGAGGGGTCAGAGTGTTGGGGAGATATCTGGGATGTAGAGGGGTCAGAGTGCTGGGGGGATATCTGGGGTATAGAGGGGTCAGAGTGCTGGGGGGATATCTGGGGTATAGAGGGGTCAGAGTGCTGGGGGGATATCTGGGGTATAGAGGGGTCAGAGTGTTGGGGGGATATCTGGGATGTAGAGGGGTCAGAGTGCTGGGGGGATATCTGGGGTCAGAGTGCTGAGGGGGGATATCTGGGGTGTAGAGGGGTCAGAGTGTTGGGGGGATATCTGGGATGTAGAGGGGTCAGAGTGCTGGGGGGGATATCTGGGGTATAGAGGGGTCAGAGTGCTGGGGGGGATATCTGGGGTATAGAGGGGTCAGAGTGTTGGGGGGATATCTGGGATGTAGAGGGGTCAGAGTGCTGGGGGGATATCTGGGGTCAGAGTGCTGGGGGGGATATCTGGGGTGTAGAGGGGTCAGAGTGTTGGGGGGATATCTGGGATGTAGAGGGGTCAGAGTGCTGGGGGGGATATCTGGGGTATAGAGGGGTCAGAGTGTTGGGGGGATATCTGGGATGTAGAGGGGTCAGAGTGCTGGGGGGATATCTGGGGTCAGAGTGCTGGGGGGATATCTGGGGTCAGAGTGCTGGGGGGATATCTGGGGTGTAGAGGGGTCAGAGTGTTGGGGGGATATCTGGGATGTAGAGGGGTCAGAGTGCTGGGGGGGGATATCTGGGGTATAGAGGGGTCAGAGTGTTGGGGGGATATCTGGGATGTAGAGGGGTCAGAGTGCTGGGGGGATATCTGGGGTATAGAGGGGTCAGAGTGTTGGGGGGATATCTGGGATGTAGAGGGGTCAGAGTGCTGGGGGGGATATCTTGGGTATAAAGGGGTCAGAGTGCTGGGGGGGATATCTGGGGTATAGAGGGGTCAGAGTGTTGGGGGGATATCTGGGATGTAGAGGGGTCAGAGTGCTGGGGGGGGGATATCTGGGGTATAGAGGGGTCAGAGTGCTGGGGGGGATATCTGGGGTATAGAGGGGTCAGAGTGCTGGGGGGGATATCTGGGGTATAGAGGGGTCAGAGTGTTGGGGGGATATCTGGGATGTAGAGGGGTCAGAGTGCTGGGGGGGATATCTGGGGTGTAGAGGGGTCAGAGTGTTGGGGGGATATCTGGGATGTAGAGGGGTCAGAGTGCTGGGGGGATATCTGGGGTATAGAGGGGTCAGAGTGTTGGGGGGATATCTGGGATGTAGAGGGGTCAGAGTGCTGGGGGGGATATCTGGGGTATAGAGGGGTCAGAGTGTTGGGGGGATATCTGAAAAAAATTGTGAAATGGGTTTTCCTTAATTTGGATGTTTCAGAATTTACAAATTCTCAAAAAAAAAATTGTTAAATGGGTTTTTCTTCAATTCGGATGTTTGCGAATTTGTTGAAATTCGTTAACAAGCGAATTGGGAACGAAACGCATCGCACACGTCTAGAATTTACAATTTCGCATGACTGTCGGGTTACATGGAGGGAATTTTTCGGTTCTGTAATGAATGCACATGAAACTCTCCCCGGTGGTTATGGTGTGGATTGGAACCTTCTAACTAAACGCCTTTTCCTCCTTTTCTTGCGCAGGCGAAGGAAGGAGACCTCTCCGTCATCAACTGCCTCCTGGACGACGCGGCTTTCTCCTCCAAGAAGTTCAGAGACTGGAAACAAAAAAACTTTGAGTTTTTCATGGATATTTGTGAGTACAGCGGAACCCTGAAACCTCAGAACGGTGCCTCGGAACTGGCCACGCCGGCACCGCAGCTCACACACACGCACTCCTTCATTGAAACGCACGTCTGATCGGCGGGAGGGGGTGGGGGGAGGGGGGAGCCGCCGCGCGGGGGATGGAACGTCCGCCAGGTGCCCCTGGAAGAGAAAAACACTGTAATATTTGTACATAATGTAAGGAAAACAGATTGTAAATAGATTGGATACCAGAATAGTGCCACAGGATGCCTACTACACATTGCATGAGCGAGCCAGTATTATTATTTCTTCAAGTATTTTACTTTTGTGGTATGTGCCGAGGTCCGCACCGCTCCGAGACCCACCCAAAGAAACGAAACGCGTACCTGAGGTCTTCAAGGAGCTTCCAGAAGATGAAGAGGAAGATGAAGAGGAAGATGTTGTCCTTTTTTTTTTTTTTAATTATGAAGGTTTTTCGGCGTATTTTGGTTGATGTCAAACCAATTCCTCCCGTAGCTCTCAATGGGTTCTTCATCAGTGGTCTCCAAACTTGGGCCACATGTGGCCATTTCATCGTCTTTATTTGGCCCTTTTCCTCCAACTCACATCCTCCATGAGGCACTATTCCTCCAACTCACACCCTCCATGGGGCACTATTCCTCCAACTCACACCCTCCATGGGGCACTATTCCTCCAACTCACATCCTCCATGGGGCACTATTCCTCCAACTCACACCCTCCATGGGGCACTATTCCTCCAACTCACACCCTCCATGGGGCACTATTCCTCCAACTCACATCCTCCATGAGGCACTATTCCTCCAACTCACACCCTCCATGGGGCACTATTCCTCCAACTCACACCCTCCATGGGGCACTATTCCTCCAACTCACATCCTCCATGGGGCACTATTCCTCCAACTCACACCCTCTCCATGAGGCACTATTCCTCCAACTCACACCCTCCATGGGGCACAATTCCTCCAACTGATACCCTCCATGGGGCACTATTCCTCCAACTCACACCCTCCATGGGGCACTATTCCTCCAACTCACACCCTCCATGGGGCACTATTCCTCCAACTCACACCCTCCATGGGGCACTATTCCTCCAACTCACACCCTCTCCATGGGGCACTATTCCTCCAACTGATACCCTCCATGGGGCACTATTCCTCCAACTCACACCCTCCATGGGGCACTATTCCTCCAACTCACACCCTCCATGGGGCACTATTCCTCCAACTCACACCCTCTCCATGGGGCACTATTCCTCCAACTCACACCCTCTCCATGGAGCACTATTCCTCCAACTCACACCCTCTCCATGGGGCACTATTCCTCCAACTCACACCCTCTCCATGGGGCACTATTCCTCCAACTCACACCCTTCATGGGGCACTATTCCTCCAACTCACACCCTCTCCATGGGGCACTATTCCTCCAACTGACACCCTCCATGGGGCACTATTCCTCCAACTCACACCCTCCATGGGGCACTATTCCTCCAACTGATACCCTCCATGGGGCACTATTTCTCCAACTCACACCCTCCATGGGGCACTATTCCTCCAACTCACACCCTCTCCATGGGGCACTATTCCTCCAACTGATACCCTCTCCATGGGGCACTATTCCTCCAACTCACACCCTCTCCATGGGGTACTATTCCTCCAACTCACACCCTCCATGGAGCACTATTCCTCCAACTCACACCCTCTCCATGAGGCACTATTCCTCCAACTCACACCCTCCATGGGGCACAATTCCTCCAACTGATACCCTCCATGGGGCACTATTCCTCCAACTCACACCCTCCATGGGGCACTATTCCTCCAACTCACACCCTCCATGGGGCACTATTCCTCCAACTCACACCCTCCATGGGGCACTATTCCTCCAACTCACACCCTCTCCATGGGGCACTATTCCTCCAACTCACACCCTCTCCATGGGCACTATTCCTCCAACTGATACCCTCCATGGGGCACTATTCCTCCAACTCACACCCTCCATGGGGCACTATTCCTCCAACTCACACCCTCTCCATGGGGCACTATTCCTCCAACTCACACCCTCTCCATGGGGCACTATTCCTCCAACTCACACCCTCTCCATGGAGCACTATTCCTCCAACTCACACCCTCTCCATGGGGCACTATTCCTCCAACTCACACCCTCTCCATGGGGCACTATTCCTCCAACTCACACCCTTCATGGGGCACTATTCCTCCAACTCACACCCTCTCCATGGGGCACTATTCCTCCAACTGACACCCTCCATGGGGCACTATTCCTCCAACTCACACCCTCCATGGGGCACTATTCCTCCAACTGATACCCTCCATGGGGCACTATTTCTCCAACTCACACCCTCCATGGGGCACTATTCCTCCAACTCACACCCTCTCCATGGGGCACTATTCCTCCAACTGATACCCTCTCCATGGGGCACTATTCCTCCAACTCACACCCTCTCCATGGGGTACTATTCCTCCAACTCACACCCTCCATGGAGCACTATTCCTCCAACTCACACCCTCTCCATGGGGCACTATTCCTCCAACTCACACCCTCCCATGAGGCACTATTCCTCCCTCTAAAAAACAACTTTCTTTTCATTGGTTTCCTCCCACTGGCCACAGCCTGGGCCCCCCCCCCCCACCCCCTAAAACCCGCAGGGGTCCAGTAAGGTGGACCTTTGTTTAGAAGGTTTGGAGACACCTGGTCTAGCTTATAATATAGGCTTCGCTTTAGCGGTGGGGCAGTTTTGAGAAGTTTGCCGTTTCGGCAATGACCTGAAGTGATCATATGATTTAAAAAAAAAAAAAAAATAAATTCCCTCTAAGGATTCACAAGTGAGCCAATACTCGTTTTCATTGGCCAGCACCAAAAAAAAAAAGCGAAAATTGTCAATTGGCATCAGCAAATGATTGTCATCTGCAACCATAAAAACTGCAATTTTTTTTTAGCGTTGCTACCATTGTGGTGGTATCAGATGATGTTTGCTAGGTGAGCCTGCCACGGCTGACCCTTCCACAACCGAGCCTGCTAGCGCTGCTATGGAAGCAGACAGTACGGATGCATACGGGTTGAGTTGGTCTTGACACTTCCGAAACGCGCCAAAGCCTTCATGATTAGAAAGAAACGAAGGCGCCGCACTTCCTACCTCCTACTTTATGGTTACCATCGTATTAAAGGTGCATTTCAACGAGCATCCTTCTCCAGCTCAGCGCGAAGATGGCCGTTTTTTTTTTTGGGAGGTAAAGTTATCGCCATTTGCCAGGAAAGCGATGACGTCATTAGGGGGGGGTGATGGCTTTGGCCCTCCGTTCTCACCTTTTGCACTTCGGTATTCATTTTGATACGCGGCAAAGCACATTGACATTTGAATACCCTGCAGTTTGTATTTCTTTGCTCTGCTGGGCCCAGATGTAGAGATAATTGCCCTTGCTAGCACAATAGCATGTCATAAAAGCACGGCCCGGGGGGGGGGGGGGAAAGGGGTAGGTGGAAGGGGCAGCATGGTTAAGGGTGCTACTGCTACTACACCATGCATGCGCAGATACCTTGTAGCTGCTAGAAAGTGAGCAATTGGCCGCACATGTTCAGTGCACACTCCTTGCCAACCACGAGCAAGCGGGCAGAAGAACGGGTGTAGGGTGGTGTACCCGTTCTGCGGCACACATCAGGAGTGGGGTGCAGTTCGGCATTCCTTGCCCCGGGTGGTGGATGAACTCGTCCCGGTACGGCATAAAAAGGGGAGTGAGCTCATCTCTTGCATCCATAGTAATTCTTTCAAATATATTTGGAGACAGTATAACCATACAGGTTCCTCCAGTGGAAAATTCTGAACGGGGATTGAACCCGCCACATCATTTCTGTGCAGGACACGGAAGTTCCCTAAAGCAGCCTTTCTCAACCAGAGAGCCCTAGGGTCCTCCAGAGATTGCGACTTCTGCCTCTCAGAGGAGTGACCCCTGACCCCAATGATCCTTTGACTATCTGTAAGGGAGGGATTCTTTCCAGTGAAAGCAAATGTGTAAGAAACTTTCTTCCCACTGACCCCCACACCAATGTACTATCAGCTGTAGATGTAGTAAGTATTAGCAGGGGGTTCCCTGAGCCCCCAAATGTATTTCAAAGGACCCTCCATGGTAAAAAGGTTAAGAAAGGCCACGTTGAGGGATCTCTGGGGCTAAGATGGGCTTGGAGGTTAAACCCACCACATGGTTTCTTCCTCACAGCGCAGGACTTAGAGCAGGGATGTCGAACTCCATTTCATCGCGGGCCGCATCAGCATTGTGGTTGTCCTCAAAGGGTCGGTTGTATCTGTAGGACCATACAAATTTATGCAGGACTCAACCGCACCCCCTCCCAAACCGCTTTAAATGATGGGTGTAGCCAAATTGCACAAACAGCGGGAGGGTCTTAAAGGGGCAATAAATACCAGGCATGCATTATGAGCATAGTTCAGGGGTGTGCTATGTACAGAATGCAGAGTTCAGAGGTGCATTACGTACAGCGTGCAGGGTTCAGGGGTGCGCTGTGTACAGAGTGCAGAGTTCAGGGGTGCGCTGTGTACAGAGTGGAGGGTGTAGGGGTGCGCTGTGTACAGAGTGGAGAGTTCAGGGGTGCAGGGTGCGCTGTGTACAGAGTGCAGGGTTTAGGGGTGCGCTGTGTACAGAGTGTAGGGCTTAGGGGTGCGCTGTGTACAGAGTGCAGGGTTTAGGGGTGTGCTGTGTACAGAGTGCAGGGTTTAGGGGTGCGCTGTGTACAGAGTGCAGGGTTTAGGGGTGCTCTGTGTACAGAGTGCAGGGTTTAGGGGTGCGCTGTGTACAGAGTGCAGGGTTTAGGGGTGCGCTGTGTACAGAGTGCAGGGTTTAGGGGTGCGCTGTGTACAGAGTGGAGAGTTCAGGGGTGCGCTGTGTACAGAGTGCAGGGTTTAGGGGTGCTCTGTGTACAGAGTTCAGGGGTACGCTGTGTGCAGAGTGCAGGGTTTAGGGGTGCTCTGTGTACAGAGTTCAGGGGTATGCTGTGTGCAGAGTGCAGGGTTTAGGGGTGCGCTGTGTACAGAGTGGAGAGTTCAGGGGTGCGCTGTGTACAGAGTGCAGGGTTTAGGGGTGCTCTGTGTACAGAGTTCAGGGGTACGCTGTGTGCAGAGTGCAGGGTTTAGGGGTGCTCTGTGTACAGAGTTCAGGGGTATGCTGTGTGCAGAGTGCAGGGTTTAGGGGTGCTCTGTGTTACAGAGTTCAGGGGTACGCTGTGTACAGAGTGCAGGTTTTAGGGGTGCTCTGTGTACAGAGTGGAGAGTTCAGGGGTGAGCTGTGTACAGAGTGGAGAGTTCAGGGGTACGCTGTGTACAGAGTGCAGGTTTTAGGGGTGCTCTGTGTACAGAGTGGAGAGTTCAGGGGTGAGCTGTGTACAGAGTGGAGAGTTCAGGGGTACGCTGTGTGCAGAGTGCAGGGTTTAGGGGTGCTCTGTGTACAGAGTTCAGGGGTACACTGTGTGCAGAATTCAGGGGTGTGTGCTGTGTACAGAGTGCAGTGTTGAGGAGTGCTATACTTACAAAGTGCAGGGTTTAGGGGTGCTCTGTGTGCAGAATTCAGGGGTGTGCTGTGTACAGAGTGCAGTGTTGAGGAGTGCGCTACTTACAAAGTGCAGGGTTTAGGAGTGTGCAGGGTTCAGTGCTCTCTCACAGGCCATCCACATCTCACTTCCACCTCTCCCTCTGGGTTTTCGAGGGGCCACATGAAATGGCCCGGGGGCCAGATTCAACCCACGGGCCTCGTGTTTGACACACGTGACATGGAGGGTCTGGGGTTCTACAAGGGTTTACCAGTGCAAAGATCTGAACGGGGACTAAACCCACCACACGTTTGGTTTTTTTTTTCCCTCGCTGTGCAGGACTTGGATGCTCGGAGATTCTGCTGCCTACGAAGACCTTCAAGCCATTTTATATATTGAGATACGGAAGCGTTCAGGAAGTGCATCTCTGTATATAAAATGACGGAATCTAGAGATGCCCTTCCCTATGCCCCCCTCTCATGCCCATGTAGCAGTTATTAGAGCATTCTGGTCACCGTTTGATCATAAGAGACTTTATTTTGTTTATGGAATTCCTAAGAAGAAGAGAAGAAGGAGAGGTTCCGGGAGGACCAGTCGGGGCTCCGCCTCCTTAGTGCCTTAAGACGTTTATTGGGCATCCTGCAAACAAGCGGCTTTCCAAACATGCGCTCTGAACGAGTGGCGCCGCCGCCGCGGGGGGCGCGCGAGGACCACTTGTTGCCCATCTGTTACTTGGATGCTTCAACTTAAGGTGGCTTTCCGTCAACGTTCTCGGGATCTAAAAAAAAAAAAAAATAAAGACTTTCTGACAGTCACTGCAGGATGATTGATCTCTCCACTGTGATTCTAGTGCCACTAACCTGTGACTTACGTCATTTCTAATAACCAATGTTAGTTCTGTAGACGGAATGTCCGTCGTTTTATCTCCAGGAAGTCAATCCTTTTAGCTGTGAAACCTGTTGATGGGGGGGAATGGGCAAGACTGGAAAAAAAAAAAAAAAGGGTGAAAATAATCCAATACAAGAGCGCTGTTCACACTGTTCTTCCAACATCTGTAATATGATGCTATCTGAGGTCAGGTTTTGTTTCTTGTTTACCGTTTTGTGGCAAGTTTCATGTATTACATTCAGGAACGACCTTCACAATGATTTCCGACCCGTTGGCGGAACCTTCTATGATGTGACATGCTCTCCAGCTCTCCGGGCAGAACGCCGCTAGGGAGGTAATGCAGCAAATCGGCGGGGGATCTCCACTGCAGTATAGAAGATCGTTTGGTAAAACACTTTATATCAAACCCCCCCGCCCCCCCCCCCCCCTCCAACCCTCGACCCCCCCAAATTTACAGTGTACGAGAACGGCTCAACGAGAAGACGTTTAGGCTCGGTTCACACAGGGGGCGATGCGAGGCGACACGACTTGCCTCGCCGCGACCTCAGCGGCGACTTGCAAATGACTTCTGTATAGAAGTCAATGCAAGTCGCCCCGAGGTCGCCCAAAAGTAGTACAGGAACCTTTTTTCTGAGTCGGAGCGACTCGAGTCGCTCCTCTCAGAACGGTTCCATTGTACAGAACGGGGGCGACTTGTCAGGTCGCGGCGAGGCAAGTCGTGTCGCCTCGTGTCGCCCCCCTGTGTGAACCGGCCCTTAGGGGGGGGAAAAATTATTTGCAGAAATTTTCAAACATTACAAAATTGTCTTTTTTTTTTTTTTTTTTTGCGCAGGTTTCATAAAACAGACCCAGAGGGCATTAATATTATAATTATTATGACAAAATTTATGATTGGTCCAGAGGCCAGGGAGCACCCAACGTATCATTGGCACCACATCCCAGAGAAAAGTATTATAATGGTACAAAGGAAGAAAGTAGGGATTTTCACGGGGGCCTCTAAAACCCTTGTACACACGGTCGGAGATTCCGTCTGAATGTTGCCTATCGGAGCGTTTTGTCGGATATTCCGACTGTGTGTGGTCTGCATCGGACTGTTTCCGACGGAATATCCGACGGACCAATTTTTCCAACTTGCCGGTAAAATTTTCCGACCAAAAATGCTCCGATCGGACATACTCCGATCACGTGTAGCCTACTAAGTGCCACGCATTGCTCAAATTCCTAGACCAAAGCTATCGGCTACTAGCCTGAACGTAGTCCCATCGTAACGAAATAACGTCACCACGTTATGTACAATCGGATTTTCCGACAACTTAAGCCTCATACACACGATCGGACTTTGTACAAACTTTCCTGTGGATTTTTGTACAAAGGGCGCCGGCCGTGAACTTGTATTGCATACACACAGCAGGACTTTTTCAGCCAACTTTCACCAAATCACGTTGGTTTTTCTGCTCTTTACCGCCACCTTTGGTCAACTTCTGTATTGTTGTCTGATCTTTTGCATTGGTTCTGAGCATGGCGTGTTTGTACTTTGTACAAAAGTTCGATGGTTTTCTGTACACACGATCGGACTTTGCTCCATCGGACTTTTGTTGCCAGAAAGTTTGTCCGTTCGCACACAGCCAACAAAAGTCCAATGAAAACCAAAAAAGTTTGTCCGATTGAGGGTAGACACACGGGTCGGATGTTGCTCCAAAACAGCTCATTTGCATGTTTGTTGTCAAAAAGTCTGATCGTGAGTACGGGGGCCTTTAGTCTGACCGTGTGTATGCAACATCACTTCCGGACCTCTTCCGGAATTAATCCGTCGGAATTACTCTGACGGATTTGGTAGTCGGAATCTCCGACCGTGTGTACAAGGGCTAAGAATACAATAATGACTTCAAATCAAATATTATGAAGAAACAGTGTCATAATTAATAAAATTACAAATTTTATTCAAGTACGAGGATTTAAAAAAAATTTGACCGGCTTATTTGATAGCTCAAGGGTCCAATAAAGCTAAGGAAGTCCATACACGCTTATCCCGACATGTTTCGCCAGGTAGCTTCTTCAGGGGGTGTGTAGGCCTCAACCCGAGATCCCCGTGGTAAGCTAACCCCTAAAAAGTTGGTACATCCACCATCCGTTTCCCCCCAGAAAAAGATGGATTTCGGACAATTCACCAAGAGGGGGGCATAGAGGGGGGTAAGGATCAAGATAGAAGAACGTATGATGTATGAATTGAGTAATAGATGTAACGCAGATCGGGTGACCAGGTTGAAGTTGCTCAGAGACGATCAAGTAAGAAACGTAAGCCTATATTAAATGTCAGGTTACCTGTCTGTGGTCTCTGACGTTTAATATAGGCTTACGTTTCTTACTTGATCGTCTCTGCGCAACTTTAACCTGGTCACCCGATCTGCGTTACATCCATTACTTAATTCATACATCATACGTTCTTCTATCTTGATCCTTACCCCCCCCCCCCTCTATGCCCCCCTCTTAGTGAGTTGTCCAAAATCCATCTTTTTCTGGGGGGAACGGGCAGTGGATGTACCAACTTTTTAGGGGTTAGCTTACCACGGGAATCTCGGGTTGAGGCCTACACACCCCCTGAAGAAGCTACCTGGCGAAACATGTCCGCATAAGTGTGTATGGACTTCCTTGGCTTTATTGGGCCCTTGAGCTATCAAATAAGCCGGTCAAATTGTTTTTAATCCTCGTACTTGAATAAAATTTGTAATTTTATTAATTATGACACTGCTTCTTCATAATATTTGATTAAGTCATTATTGTATTCTTAGAGGCACAGTGAAAATCCCTACTTTCTTCCTGGTACCATTATAATTATTATAGTGAGTCCTTCCCAACGAGGGTATTTATAGCCAAAACTTTTTTTTTTTGGATAGAGTAAGGAAGAATTAAACCCCTATCAAGTTGTGTTTTTTTTTTTGTTGTGTCTGCTAAAGAGATTTCCCGTCCCTTCCTTATCTTACCCTGTTTCCCCTAAAATAAGACCTAGTGTGATTGTCGGTGATAGCTGCAATAAAAGCCCTACCCCCCAAATAAGCCCTAGTTAAAGTCCTTGTAGGTCTTCTTTTCAGGGTAGGGCTTATTTTTGAGGAAACAGAGTAGGGCTTATTTGGGTGGTAGGGCTTATATTGCAGCCATCACCGACAATCACGCTAGGTCTTATTTTAGGGGAAACGGGGTATAAACGCAACAAAGGAGTTAGAGAACATCTCCCCAAAGAGAAGAGATTTGACATCTTGGTTGCCACCATCTGCCCCATTGGAAGATTTCCCCTTATCTCTTGCTCTTTTGATAAAACTCCAAAAAATTGGATTCTTGTACTCGCCGTAAAAACTCCTTGTCTCTGCGTTAACTGAAGGACACAGCCAGATCTTTAGATCTTGACGGGGTGGGACATCCCAAAAGCAATGCCAGAGACAAAAGGGTGGGCTCAGTACTAACGAACAAAACAGAAACAAGGAACTACTCAAACCGCGGCCTGCAAAACCTTCCCACTGAAACGGACATCCGCAGAAGCCGCCACGTCAACCGTTCCGTCAAGATCTAAAGACCTGGCTGTGTCCTTCAATGGATAAAATGGAAATGTAGGATACATCCCGCAATATCCCCTCCCTATTCCATATACCAAACAGAACCAGGAACCACAGCCCAGCAGAACCCAAACTGCTGCCTCGAAAAATTTCCAAACACAACTTACATCTGCAGAAGCAACCACGTCAACCAGCCATCAAGATTGAAAGATCTGGCTGTGTCCTTCAATGGACAAAAGAGAAATGTAGCATATTTGCCACTATAACCCTTCCCTATTCCATACAAAACAAAAACAAAAAAAAGTTTTGCCTTTGCATACATGTCTGTGAAGGTTCCCATGTATCCAGGTCACTGGATATCTAGTAGTAGTTGGTCACATGTATCCAGGTCATGGTGTATCTACAAGTAGTTGGTCTCATGTATCCAGGTCATGGTGTATCTACAAGTAGTTGGTCACCGGTATCCAGGTCATGGTGTATCTACAAGTAGTTGGTCTCCTGTATCCAGGTCATGGTGTATCTACAAGTAGTTGGTCTCTTGTATCCAGGTCATGGTGTATCTACAAGTAGTTGGTCTCCTGTATCCAGGTCATGGTGTATCTACAAGTAGTTGGTCTCTTGTATCCAGGTCATGGTGTATCTACAAGTAGTTGGTCTCCTGTATCCTGGTCATGGTGTATCTACAAGTAGTTGGTCTCATGTATCCAGGTCATGGTGTATCTACAAGTAGTTGGTCACATGTATCCAGGTCATGGTGTATCTACAAGTAGTTGGTCTCCTGTATCCAGGTCATGGTGTATCTACAAGTAGTTGGTCTCATGTATCCTGGTCATGGTGTATCTACAAGTAGTTGGTCTCCTGTATCCTGGTCATGGTGTATCTACAAGTAGTTGGTCACATGTATCCTGGTCATGGTGTATCTACAAGTAGTTGGTCTCATGTATCCAGGTCATGGTGTATCTACAAGTAGTTGGTCTCATGTATCCAGGTCATGGTGTATCTACAAGTAGTTGGTCTCATGTATCCAGGTCATGGTGTATCTACAAGTAGTTGGTCTCCTGTATCCAGGTCATGGTGTATCTACAAGTAGTTGGTCTCATTCAACTGGACTTGTTCTGTAATGGTGAAGACGATTTGTAGCTTATCCAAGTCACTTCTTTTTCAGTTCCTGATGAGTGTCAGGAAGACACCCCAACATTTATATCCACATAGTTACCACAGGCACCTTCATCCAAACACAGAATGTGTAGATGGAGACTGTCCAAGAACAGAGGATCGGAGGTGTGAATGTTGTGGAACCACTTGGCTCTAGTCACATAACCCCATCCTTGGTTTCAGGGAGTCCGTATAGGTCTTAATTATTTGTATGGCTGAAAGTATTAATTGTTGTTAAACCACCAGGGTATAGATGTAAAGACAACATTGTATATAGAGGACATATGATGTAGAAGACCCCCAACTTTGTTCAGGGATGGTTCCAGTTTGAAGTAGATGGCCTCTTTCTTGCAAACCAGTTGTCTTCTCTGTCCAAAATATTCACGTCACCCTCCTCAAAATAATGTCCCTTTTCCGGAAACAAAACCTGCCTGGCCTGTTCTTGGGCAATCAACATCTACCTTGACACCTTCCACCATGATTGGATGAAGGTGTCCGTGCAACTGTGTAGATATGAATAAATTCTTGAGTATTGTTTTATCGCGGTTACGTAATCGTTGGTTTTTGTGGTTTTTCGAGATGTGCAAAGAGAGAGAGAGATCACACAAACACTTGTAGGTGTAACATTGAATTAAGTAATGAACGATACAGATAAAGATAACAATGATATTGAAAAATGTAATGAATACCGAGCTGATGCTCACTATACTCAGAATGCTGATGCTTTTTTGCCACGGATCCCCCCCTTTGCGGCGTGGCACGATGATCAAACCAGACACGTGCATAATGCAGCTCTGGAACGAGACTCACTATTAAAAGTTTTAAGCTGTAGTATATACAGGACTAGTGACAACGTAACAACTAATAATACATTTTGGAAAGTGATATCACCTTTTAAGGAACTATGCTGGGCCATGTGGTCAGTTTACAATGACATTCCTATAGCATTAAGTCAGTAAAGGTAAATCCATCCTTATATTCCTATATGGGCCCTTAACCGGGTTTTGGAGGCTTTCTTATACATTATTGAGCCACATTCAAGGAAATTATTAATTTCTTCCTCGTGTATCTTCCCGACGCGCAGAGCTAAAGACGTCTCTTGGATAAGCTGCATCCCAGATAGCAAGGATAACTTGCCACAAATTTGTGGCAGCGTTGAATTGTAGGTCTGTTCATTTTCTGCACATTTTCACGGGCAAGTTGTACACTTGCAGAGCATATAATGTATAAGGTACCTCTGCGCCAACCTGCTAGATACAAGGGATGAAAAAACTGCTGCATGCACTGGAAAGGGTTAATCCTAACCCCAAAATTGTCTATGTATAGTAGTATAATATATATATAATATACTGCGCGGCACTACTATACATAGACACTTGCAGAGCACTTGAAGCGTCATTTCTAGTTGACACTTTTCCAATTTGTAGCAAATCTCCATTGGCGAGTCTCTAAGCAAGAGCAAAGTTGCGGTGGTGAGTCTACAGCAAGAGCTCTGCAAAGTCTACAGCATGAAAATTCAGCCACAGTGCCCCCCACTGTGGTGGGATGACTATTGCACAACGTAACCGGGCAGCACAGTGGTGTAGTGGTTAGCACTGCCAGGAGCTTGCATGTTCTCCCTGTGCCGGCGCGGGTTTCCTCCGGGTACTCCGTGGCACGGTGGTGTAGTGGTTAGCACTGGTTAGCACCGGTTAGCACTGGTTAACACTGGGCGGCACGGTGGTGTAGTGGTTAGCACTGGGCGGCACGGTGGTGTAGTGGTTAGCACTCTCACCTAGCAGTAAGAAGGGTTGCTGGTTCGAATCCCAACCACGACACTACCTGTCTGGAGTTTGCATGTTCTCCCTGTGCCTGCGTGGGTTTCCTCCGGGTACTCCGGTTTCCTCCCACACTCCAAAGACATGCAGGTAGGTTAATTGGCTTCTGTCCAAAATTGGCCCCTAGTATATGAATGGGGACCTTGGATTGTGGGAACTGACATGAGTGTGCAAGGGATGGGGACAATTGTAGAAACTCACTCAGGTTGAACTGGATGGACTGGTGTCTTTATTCAACCTAACTAACTATGAAACTCTGGTTTCCTCCCACAATCCAAAGACATGCTGGTAGGTTAATCAGATCCTGGCTATAAAACTTGGCCCTAGTGTGTGTTTGTAAGCGTGTCGGGACCCTGCGGGGTAAAGGACTGCGCTATATCAAGATGCAACTCAACTGAACCAAAGCTTGCAGAACGTTTGCAAAGAAAGCTGATCTGGAGTCATGCAATCTGGACTGTGATAAACTTTTGAAGCCAGGGAAGTCATTTCCAAACTTGCAGCGCAATTAATTGCTTGCTAATTGGGATAGTTACGTAATCCCATCCTTGGCGTTACGAAGTCTGTATAGGTGTTAATACTTCCGCTCACATCGCTGGGTGTCAACTGTTGATTGGACATCCGACAATCAACACCTGCCTTGACACATTCCATGGTGATTGGATGAAAGTGTTTTCGGGGGCTATGAAATTTCTTCACCATTACAGAACAAGGCCCGGGTGGTAGGCCACTATTGCTAGCCTTTACATGCATTTAATATTCCAACCCAAAACACGCGGTGCCTGTTGTGTGAGCAGCAAAATGCGCAAAAATGCACCAAGCTCTATAAACGAGGGACACTCGCGTTTTATGGTTACCTGGAAAACATGCCCGAAAATATCACCACGGGCACGTTATCACACACCCAGTGCACTTTGTTGCCTTGACCTGTTGCTCCATGTGACCTCACTCATGCCTTCCATGACATATCTGGATACACAGACATCCAAAAATGTCATCATGAAGGCATCATTAGATAGTGAGCCAAGGGTCACAAGATCTGCCCCGCCATGCGATTGTTGTGTAGGGCAATCATGTTCTCAATCTTGTATGATTGTAGAGGCTGGGTGAGTGCAATTGTTGCCCCGGTGCAGATACCCCCGGAATCAGCCCCAATTACGGGAACACAAGTTATGATAATATATGAGAAGCCATTATAGGCCTGACCGGGTGAAGGTCTCGCTGTGTCTATGGAAAAACCAGTCATGATTGGCAAAAAAAATATTCAGCCTACAATGGTTATACCTGGGTGGGATTACTCAATAAATAATTCTTTCTGCCCCCTGAATTAAGCTGGCCATAGATGGGAAGAATTTCTAACAAAACTTGGAAAGAGAAGATTCCAAGAACGTTTGTTCATTACTCTACTCCAGGGGTCTTCAAACTACGGCCCTTCTCTTGTTCCAGAACTACAATCCCCATCATGCCCAGTCATGTCTGTGAATGTCAGAGTTTTACAATGCCTCATGGGATATGTAGTTCTGCGACAGCTGGAGGGCCGTAGTTTGAGGATCCCTGCTCCAATCATTAGTGGGTTCAGATCCATGTTTGTTTTTTCGACTGTATTGACACAAAATTTGAAGGAGCGGGTTGGAAAAATTTTCTTGAACATATTTCTAACAGTGAATGTGATTTTCGTTCAGTAGAGTCCACTGGCAGCTGGTGTTTTTTTTGGGGGAGGGGTGGCAAACAACCACCCCCCCCCCCTGCCCCCGAGTGGCTGGCGGCACCTCCAATACTCACTGGCTATTGTAACACACCTGGGTGGGCTCGGTTCCAGGGCCGGCCCTACCATGGACCCCAGTGGCTCCATAAGACCCAGACAGAGCTTTGGGAAGGGTAGCAAATTGAACCACAGCCCCCTCTCCTTCTCTTCTGTTTACCCAGCAAATTGACGACCAAGATTTTTTTTTTCCAGCAGTTTTGTGTGTCATGGTGACAACTGCCCCCCCCGGGCTGCTCTGCCTGCCCCTATACTGCCCTAGCCTGTCCATATACTACCACAGCCTGTCCATGTACAACCCTAACCTGTCCATGTACAACCCTAACCTGTCCATATACTACCACAGCCTGTCCATATACTACCCAAGCCTGTCCATATACTACCCTAGCCTGTCCATATACTACCCCAGCCTGTCCATATACTACCCTAGCCTGTCCATATACTACCCCAGCCTGTCCATATACTACCCCAGCCTGTCCATATACTACCCCAGTCTGCCCATATACTAACCTAGCCTGTCTATATACTACCCTAGCTTGTCTATATACTACCCCCAGCCTGTCCAGATACTATCCTAGCCTGTCTATATACTGCACTAGCCTGTCCATATTCTACCCTAGCCTGTTCCTATACTGCCCTAGCCTGTCCATATACTACCCCAGCCTGTCCATATACTACCCCAGCCTGTCCATATACTACCCCAGCCTGTCCATATACTACCCTAGCCTGTATATATACTACCCCAGCCTGTCCCTATACTGCCCTAGCCTGTCCATATTCTACTCTAGCCTGTCCATATTCTACCCTAGCCTGTCCATACACTACCCCAGCCTGTCCCTATATTGCCCTAGCCTGTCCATATACTACCCCAGCCTGCCCATATACAACCCTAGCCTGTCCCTATACTACCCTAACCTGTCCATATACTACCCCAGCCTGTCTATACACTACCCCAGCCTGTCCCTATACTACCCTAGCCTGTCTATATACTACCCTAGCCTGTCTATATACTACCCCAGCCTGTCTATATACTACCCCAGCCTGTCCCTATACTACCCCAGCCTGTCCCTATACTACCCCAGCCTGTCCCTATACTACCCCAGCCTGTCCATACACTACCCTAGCCTGTCTATATACTGCCCTAGCGTGCTCCTTGGAGTTGAACATAATGGTATGTCATATAACTTTGCATATAGACAAGGTGCTGTTGCATGTAAATCTGACTTCCTGATAAATTAAATTTTAGTTTTAATTATGATTCAAAATAATTGGATGTGGGGCTGTTTGGTGGGCATAATTTCTTATTTTTGAGGGGGAGGGGTGCATTTTATTCTTAGACCCAGGCAGCACAATGTCTTGGGCCAGACCTGCTCGGTCCGCAGTGCTCTGCGTCACCAAGCCCATCCTATTTTGAAGCCTATCAGAGTTTCTGGCTCTAATCAGGTGCTTCAAACCACCTCATTGGAATCCATGCATCCGGCATCCTGCAAGGGGCGAGACACATGGATAGGGGAGGTGGCGCCTGTGTGATCTTAATGGACGGGCCACCCCTGGTAGAGTCCATTCACTAATAAATGTTCTGAGAATTTTTGTACGACTTTTCCTAAGAATTTTCGTTGTAAATTCTATCCATCTATGGCCAGCTTTAGCTTTGTTTGAGGATTAGTCTGGAGGTGAGAGGTTCCTTGATAGGATTTCCTGATAGGAGGACATGTATTGCCCTCGGAAACACTGGACCTCCTAATAATAATTCCCCTGAATTGCCAAATACCTCTGTTGACCACATGACGGTCTTCTAATCTCCCCCAATTCTACAAGTACTGATCAGAAAGTCTCTGGTAATGTTAATATAACTGCTGGGCTCTGTACTTTTCCATCAAATTATTTCAATTTTCCAATTCCAAGAACCAAAAAAACAAAAATGTTGAGCCGTTGCGTCTCCACATCACTGTGATAAAGGATTCCCAGTAGCGGCCCTCGAGCACATCACTGTGATAATGACAATGTTCCCCGGCTCTGATTCCGCCATCTTTACAATAAAAAGTGACTCGTTAAATTCGTCCTGCATGTCCATATATTATTACCCTTGGGAGTTTTGTATTGATGAAGTCACTGTGATAAAAAAAAAAAAAAAAAAATTATAAAAATAGGAATAATGACCATTTGAAGATGTCACCAAGGTACCTGTCATACACAAGCTAATCATGTCTAATAAGATGATGTCTACATCTCCTGGTTACAAATGGTTGAGGTTGAGTATTTCCAAACATCAAAATCTAAACTAGTTCATTCAAAGATCTTGATGTGAGTTAGATAACAGGGCCCGGGGCAAAGGGTGGGGCAGAAGGGGCAGCTGCCCCTGGGCAGAGTAAGGGGTAGTAAACCTATTCTATGGCATGCATTAACAGTGGTGGGAAGTGGCGCAGTTGGGCACCCTTGTCCTGGGCACTAGACGAACCTGTCCCGGTACTGCTAGACAATATCTGACCTAGAAATAACTGAAGACCGCACTGACTGACGGCAGAGGAAAAAAAAAAGGTAGATTTTATCAGTTGGAAGGTTTTCCAAGATTGAATAAAGAGGGAAAGTCTCTCTTGGGTAGCAGTCATGGAAACTAGTGTCCCTATTAGAAGATTTCCCCCTCTGTTCCTGTTCTGGTGGCAACTCGAAATTTTGGACTTACCCATCCTAATGACATAAGTGACCAGGACAGAGAGAGTGAATCTCAGTAATGAGGACACAGATAGTAATACAGTGTGGAAGGGAGTGGATTAGGGCCCTGGAGTTTTGGAATGTTGTCCTCCAATAGTATGATAGTAGTGTGACTATGGATGGCCTGGATATTGGGCTGACACCTTCTACACACCAAGGGATTTCCATGTTCCTCTTGGGTTGTGGTGAAGATGAATGAGTCCAGAACTGAAGTGCCACACTGTAATATTCAAGCCCAAATCTAAGACAAATTGTTTACAGGAGCCATTGTGTTTTCAGGGTTGTACCACCCCCCCCCTTCAACCGGACTAGAAGAAACACTTTTTGTGGACTCAAAGATCAATAAAAATGATTGGGTGTTCGGTGTGGTTGCACCTCCCAGGTACCTGCTTCTTAGCTCAGTTTATCTTTAGAGCACCCAGGGTTCCCCCAAAACCCCAACAAGTTTTGAGGAAGTTACCTAACACACATCTGCCCCTGGAGCCTAGCCCCCGAAATGCCTTGATTTCTATAAATGAGAACTTTAGCCTAAAATTTTCATTTACATTCGGAGGCATGTTATTACTGATACAAATCTAGAGAACAAATGCAGACAAATTCAGGAACTGAAATGTCCCTGGTCATTTTATTATTTAAATATGTCCCAAACTGAATTACGGAGATTGCATGCCCAATTATTTTATAATGGAGAAGTATTTTTCATACAGTATATGGCCAAAGGTTTGTTGATACCTGACCATTATACCTGCACATAAGTCAACCTCCTCCAATGATGGAGTTTAAGGGTCTCCAGTGAAGGGTCCTGGTAATACTCCATCATACAAAGACATTGTAGACAATTGTGCTTTTGCAGCCTGGTGGTAACAGTTCCACTATGACTATGCCCTATGTACAAAGCCACCTCCATATGCTTGGTGGCATGGTGTGCCCAGTTTGGACAAGATACATAAAGACATGGTTTGACCAGTTTGGAACAGATCCCTTAAGACATAACTTGACCAGTCAGGACCAGATCCCTAAAGACGTGGTTTGACCATTTGAACCAGATCCATAAAGATGTGGTTTGACCAGTCTGGACCAGCTCCATAAAAGACATGGGTTGGCCAGTTTGGACCAGCTCCATAAAAGACATGGGTTGACCAGTTTGGACCAGCTCCATAAAAGACATGGGTTGACCTGTTTGGACCAGCTCCATAAAGACATGGGTTGACCAGTAGTCTGAAGATGCAGAAAGAAGGAGAAGTAAGGGGCACTCTGGTGGAGGTGGATTGCTGGTCTAGGGTGATGATGGAGAGATGGCACTTTCAGGCAGTGCTTTTGAGGAGGAGAAGCAACTCTGGAGAAATTTAGACGAAAGAAAGGCACCTCTAAGTGCAGTATTGAAAGATTTAATTCAGTGCACAAGGGGTTAAAAAACACAGGATCGTGGAGTAAAAAAAGAATGTAACACGGAGTCCTCATGTGTGTTCCTAGTTCTTCCTCTGTCCGCGGATGGAGAGCAGCTGTCAGAATTCTCCAATATGTGCAGGAGCGAGGAGGCAGTGAAGCGGCCTATGTTCCGGGTTCACACTGGAACACACAAGGGCGTTGGCGTCAGTGAAGGGTGGTGGGCGGTAATGCGCTTTGAACCATGTGGGGACCCTTCGTCAGACCTCGTTTAATACCGCGCTTAGAGGTCGCCTTTCTTTCTTCTACATTTGACCAGTCTGGACTAGCTCCATAAAGATATGGTTTGACCAACTTGGACCAACTCCATAAAGATATGGTTTGACCAACTTGGACCAGCTCCATAAAGACATTGTGTGGCCAGTCTGGACCAGCTACATAAACACATGGGTTGACCAGTTTGTTGTTGAGGAACTCGAGTGTGCTGTACAGAGCCCTGACCTCAACCCTACTGAAAACCTTTGGGATGAATTGGAACAACGTTGGTGAGCCAAGTCTTCTCATCCAGCATTAGTACCCAACCTCACCAATGGGCGCAAATTCCCACAGAGACCCTTCAAAACCTTGTTGTAAAGCCTTCCCAGAGGAGCAAAGCATGTTATAGCCACAAAGGGAGTCCAAGTCTTTAAAGACATGGATTGACTAGTTTGATGTGGGGGAACTCGAGTGTCCTGCACAGAGCCCTGACCTCATCCTTACTGAACACCTTCGGGATGAATGCCACGCCAGGTCTTCTTATCCAACATCAGTACCTGACCTCACAAATGAGCTCAAATTCACCAAAGACACCCTCCAAAATCATGTGGAAAGCTTTCCCAGAAGATTGGAGGATATTATAAACACAAAGGGAGGCGACTCTAAATTAACGGTTTGGGATGAATTGGAATGCCAATGGGGAGTCCCACAAATATCCTCTAAAATCTTGTGGAAAACGTTATCCTCGGGGTGAAGGATGTTATAGCGGCAAAGGGATACAATTCCATTATTAATGGTTATGGAATGGAATTCCCACCGAGCTCACCTAGGTGTGATGGTCAGGTGTCCACTAACCTCAGTCGTAATTTCCAACTGTTATAAAACAAGCAAAATCATTGGCCCCTTTATTCATATTGGAGGGGGAAAAAACAAAGTTAGCTTATGTATGACAAGGATCATAAACACTTAAAAATACGGGGTGCTGATAACACCCAGAATGCACTGCAAATGTTGAGCGCCGCCTAATTGATGGACAAATCAAGGACAAGTTTAGGGGGGTTATACCATTTGGTTTTACCCAATGGACACCCTAGACACCCCTTGCTTGGTGGTTGGAAATGCCCCTGAGAAAATGTAAGGCCACCTTGGCAGAAAGACACGCCAACCTGTTTTGCGGCAAACTTCTTGGAGTTTTTTTTATTATGTATTTTTCTTGTTTACTTTGGCTCAAGTTATTAGAGAAGAAAAATAAATCTTTGTATTAGCACCATGACGGTATTAGAGTGATAGATGAAGGTAGTTCAATATCTACAGAACAATTTATTAGGCGAAGCCAAAACTCTTACTGCACTTAACGAGAGAGGTAAAACCTGAGAGAGCTGTATATAATCTTCATCTTCCTGTATCTGATACATGTACCTGGATTTCTTACTTATATAGTATATATAGATATAAATATATATATATATATAGGCACATATATAACAGAATATTTTTTATAAATTATATAACTCCATATTTACCACGGGAGGAATGTGACACAACCGAGGAACATAACGATCCTGATGTACAGTATATGACTTAGCAATTATTTATTTGTTCTATATGTAGGAAAGTTAATTAAAAAAGAAAAAGAAAAAAAAAAAAAAGATTTTGTTATCTAATCAATAATAAAAACAGTTTTGCTAAACCATGCATCGTGATAAAGCTGCACTGAACTTTTTATGGACTTGTAGACAAATTTTATTTTTGTGCACCAAAAAAAAAAAAAATGAAAAAAATGTCATAAAACTCACTGACTTCTCTTGTTCTCAATCAATTCTACACACGTCAAACATGCCTGCCAGTTACAGTACACCGGGTGTCTTTCCTACAAGGGGGGTATCTGTGGACACCTGAACATCACACCTACCTATGTGGACCCCACTCCAAATGGATGAGTTCAGGTTTCTCCAGTGAAGGGTCCTGGTAATACTAAGGTCTACATCCTACAAAGACATTGTAGATAATGGTGCTCTTCTAACCTTGTGGTAACAGTTTGGTGAAGACCCTTTTCTGTTCCAGCATGTCTGTGCCCCTGTGTACAAAGCCAGCTCCATAAAGATATGGTGTGACCAGTTTGGACCTGCTTCATAAAGACATGGGCTGACCAGTTTGGACCTGCTTCATAAAGACAAGGATTGACCAGTTTGTACCAACTTCATAAAGACATGGGCTGACCAGTTTTGACCAGCTACATAAAGACATGGTTTGACCAGGTTGAGATCAATTTTATAAAGACATGGGCTGACAATTTTGGACCAGCTCCATAAAGATATGAGTTGACCAGTTTGGACCAGCTCCATAAAGACATGGTTTGACGAGTATGGACTAGTTCCATAAAGACATCGTTTTACCAGTTTGCACCAGCTCCATAAAAAACAGGTTTGACCAACTTCATAAAGACATGGTCTGACCAGGTTGCATCAGGATAAAGATGCACTGAACTTTTTATGGACTTGCAGACGAAAAAATGAAAAAAAAGTCACAAAACTCACTGACTTCTCTTGTTCTCAATCAATTCTACACACGTCAAACATGCCTGCCAGTTACAGTACACCGGGTATCTTTCCTACAAGGGGGGTATATGTGGACATCTGAACATCACACCTACCTATGTGGACCCCCCCCCCTCAAATGGATGAGTTCAGGTTTCTCCAGTGAAGGGTCCTGGTAATACTAAGGTGTACATCCTACAAAGACATTGTGGTAACAGTTTGGTGAAGACAGTTTTGTACACAGGGGCATATCTGTGCCCCTGTGTACAAAGCCAGCTCCGTAAAGACATGGGTTGACCAGTGTGGACTAGTTCCATAAAGACATGGGCTGACCAGTGTGGACTAGTTCCATAAAGACATGGGCTGACCAGTGTGGACTAGTTCCATAAAGACATGGGCTGACCAGTGTGGACTAGTTCCATAAAGACATGGGCTGACCAGTTTGGACCAGCTACATAAAGACATGGTTTGACCAGTTTGGACCTGCTCCATAAAGACATGGTTTGACCAGCTCCATAAAGACACAGGTTGACCAGTTTGTACCAACTTCATAAAGACATGGGCTGATCAGTTTGGACCAGCTCCATAAAGACATGGTTTGTCCAGTTTGGACCAACTTCATAAAAACATGGGCTGCCCAGTTTGGACCAATTTCATAAAGAAATGGTTGACCAGTTTGGACCAATTTTCTAAAGACATGGTTGACCAGTTTGGACCAATTTTCTAAAGACACGGGCTGACCATTTTTGGACCAGCTAAATAAAGACATGGGTTGACCAGTTTGGACCAGCTCAAGATATGCATTGACCAGTTTGGAGCAGCTTCATAAAGATATGAGTTGACCAGTTTGGACCAGCTCCATAAGGACATGGGTTGACTAGTTTGGACCGGGTACATAAAGACATGGGCTGACCAGTTTGGACCATCTCCAATAAGATATGGTTTGACCAGTTTGGACCAGTACCATAAAGACACAGTTTGACCAGTTTGCATCATGATAAAGCTGCACTGAACTTTTTATGGACTTGTAGATAAAAAAAACAAAAAAAAAACAAAAAAAAAACTCACTGACTTCTCTTGTTCTCAATCAATTCTACACACGTCAAACATGCCTGCCAGTTACAGTACAATGGGTGTCTTTCCTACAAGGGGGGTATCTGTGTTCTCCAGTCACTTTATAGTCAAGTAAGACAAAATAATACACAATGTAGTCAAATATATGTGGACCCCCCCCCCCCCCCCCTCCAAATGGATGAGTTCAGGTTTCTCCAGTGAAGGATCCTGGTAATACTACAGTGTACATCCTACAAAGATATTATAGACAATTGTGCTCTTCTAACCTTGTGGTAACAGTTTGGTGAAGACTCTTTTTTGTTCCAGCATATCTGTGCCCCTGTGTACAAAGCCAGCTCCATAAAGACATGGGTTGACCAGTGTGGACTAGTTCCATAAAGACATGGGCTGACCAGTTTGGACCAGCTGCATAAAGACATGGTTTGACCAGTTTGGACCAACTTCATAAAGACATGGTTTGACCAGTTTGGGACAATTTCATAAAGACAACGGCTGACCAGTTTGGACCAACTCCATAAAGACACAGTTTGACCAGTTTGGACCAATTTTATAAAGACATGGGATGACCATTTTGGACCAGCTAAATAAAGACATGGGTTGACCAGTTAGGACCAGCTAAATAAAGACATGGGTTGACCAGTTTGGAGCAGCTCCATAAACATATGAGTTGACCAGTTTGGACCAGCTCCATAAGGACACGAGTTGACCAATTTGGACTGGCTACATAAAGAAATGGTTTGACCAGTATGGACTAGTTCCATAAAGACATGGATTTACCAATTTGGACCAGCTCCATAAAAAACAGGTTTGACCAACTTCATAAAGACATGGGCTGACTAGTTTGGACCAGCTCCATAAAGACATGGTTTGACCAGTTTGGACCAACTTCATAAAGACATGGGCTGACCAGGTTGAACCAATTTAATAAAGACATGGAAAGACATGGGTTAACCCGTTTGGACTAGCTCCATAAAGACATGGGTTGACCAGGTTGGACCAGCTACATAAAGACATGTGTTGACCAGTTTGGAACGGCTCCATAAAGACATGGGTTGACCAGTTTGGACCAGCTCCATAAAGACATGGGTTTACCAGTTTGGACCAGCTCCATAAAGACATGGGTTTACCAGTTTGGTTTGGAAAAATTAGAGTGTCCTGCACAAAGACCTGACCTTAACCCTGCTGAACACTTTTGGAATGAATTGAAAGGTTGACTGTGAATCAGGTCTTCTCATCCACCATCAGTATCTGAACTCACAAATGGGCAAAAACTCCCTCAGACATCCCCTAAAATCTTATGGAAAGCCTTCCCAGAAGAGTGGAGGATTTTATAGACATAAAAGGAAAGGCAACTCAGCATGGTTTGACCAGTTTTGTCTGGAGGAATTTGATTGTCCTGCACAGAGCCCTGACATCAACTCTACTGAAAAAAATCTTGGGCTTTGGGATGCCTATTGTGAGCCAGGTCTTCTCATTGAACATCAGTACCTGATCTCACAAATGAGCACAAATTCCCACAGACCCCCCCCCCCCCCCAAAAAAAAAACATCTTTTAGAATAAGGGGGGCTCTAAAATGCATTGGCTATATCTGACTTTCTTGCTCAGTTACCATTTTCAATGGACTTTGCAATGAGTAACCAGTTTTACTAGGCGCTCCCAAGCACATATCCAGGATTTGATCTTCTATTGAATGTTTTCTCCATTGTGATCAGAAAGGAAGTCACCAAGAACCTGAACCAGGTCAGCACAAGCCGAGCTTTCACCATGGGTTCATCTTCATCAAGGAGGACACAATATCTTTTACATATACATTGGAACCAATTCTCATGCTTACTGGTCCAGTGCTACCACATATCTACAAGTTCCTGGAAGAGTGGAGGCTGCTACCCTGAGCGAGGCAGTTGGGGCAACTCCATATTAATGCCCATGGGATATCTAGCAACCTTAAATATGTGTGATGGCCAGGTGTCCATGAAATGTTGCCAATAAAGTGTATTTACTGAAAAATTGCTGAAGCAAATGTAGTGGTACCCCCATAGGGGCTGCTGAGTGATGTGGCCCCATTACACCCCATTGCACTGGTGGCTAGCAGTAAGAAGGACCCCATTATACTGGTGGTTAGTGGGAAGAAGGACCCCATTACACTGGTGGTTAGTGGGAAGAAGGACCCCATTACACTGGTGGTTAGCAGGAAGAAGGACCCCATTACACTGGTGGTTAGTGGGAAGAGGGACCCCATTACACTGGAGGTTAGTGGGAAGAAGGACCCCATTACACTGGTGGTTAGTGGGAAGAAGGACTACATTACACTGGTGGTTAGTGGGAAGAAGGACCCCATTACACTGGTGGTTAGTGGGAAGAAGGACCCCATTACACTGGTGGTTAGTGGGAAGAAGGACCCCATTACACTGGTGGTTAGAGAGAAGAAGGACCCCATTACACTGGTGGTTAGAGGGAAGAAGGACCCCATTACACTGGTGACTAGTGGGAAGAAGGACCCCATTACACTGGTGACTAGTGGGAAGAAGGACTACATTACACTGGTGGTTAGTTTGGAAGAAGGACTACATTACACTGGCGGTTAGTGGGAAGAAGGACCCCATTACACTGGTGGTTAGAGGGAAGACCCCATTACACTGGTGGTTAGCGGGAAGAAGGACCCCATTACGCTGTTGGTTAGTGGGAAGAAGGATTACATTACACTGGTGGTTAGTGGGAAGAAGGACCCCATTTCACTGGTGGCTAGTGGGAAGAAGGACTACATTACACTGGTGGTTAGTGGGAAGAAGAACCCCATTATACTGGTGGTTATTGGGAAGAAGAACCCCATTACACTGGTGGTTAGCGGGAAGAAGGACCCCATTACACTGATGACTAGTGGGAAGAAGGACTGCATTACACTGGTGGTTAGTGGGAAGAAGGACCCCATTACACTGGTAGTTAGCGGGAAGAGGAACCCCATTACACTGGTGGCTAGTGGGAAGAAGGACCCCATTACACTGGTGACTAGTGGGAAGAAGGACTACATTACACTGGTGGTTAGTGGGAAGAAGGACCCCATTACACTGGTGGTTAGTGGGAAGAAGGACCCCATTACACTGGTGGTTAGAGGGAAGAAGGACCCCACTACATTGGTGGTTAGCGGGAAGAAGAACCCCATTACACTGGTGGTTAGCGGGAAGAAGAACCCCATTACACTGGTGGCTAGTGGGAACTGGGAAGAAGGACCCCATTACACTGGTGACTAGTGGGAAGAAGGACCCCATTACACTGGTGGTTAGTGGGAAGAAGGACTACATTACACTGGTGGTTAGTGGGAAGAAGGACTACATTACACTGGTGGTTAGTGGGAAGAAGAACCCCATTACACTGGTGGTTAGCGGGAAGAAGGACCCCATAACACTGGTGACTAGTGGGAAGAAGGACTGCATTACACTGGTGGTTAGTGGGAAGAAGGACCCCATTACACTGGTGGTTAGCGGGAAGAGGAACCCCATTACACTGGTGGCTAGTGGGAAGAAGGACCCCATTACACTGGTGACTAGTGGGAAGAAGGACTACATTACACTGGTGGTTAGTGGGAAGAAGGACCCCATTACACTGGTGGTTAGTGGGAAGAAGGACTACATTACACTGGTGGTTAGTGGGAAGAAGGACCCCATTACACTGGTGGTTAGAGGGAAGAAGGACCCCACTACATTGGTGGTTAGCGGGAAGAAGAACCCCATTACACTGGTGGTTAGCGGGAAGAAGAACCCCATTACACTGGTGGCTAGTGGGAAGAAGGACCCCATTACACTGGTGGTTAGTGGGAGGAAGGACCCCATTACACTGGTGGTTAGTGGGAAGAAGGACTACATTACACTGGTGGTTAGTGGGAAGAAGGACCCCATTACACTGGTGGTTAGTGGGAAGAAGGACCCCATTACACTGGTGGTTAGTGGGAAGAAGGACTACATTACATTGGTGGTTAGCAGGAAGAAGGATCCCATTACAATGGTGACTAGTGGGAAGAAGAACTACATTATACTGGTGGTTAGTGGGAAGAAGGACTACATTACACTGGTGGTTAGTGGGAAGAAGGACCCCATTAAACTGGTGGTTAGTGGGAAGAAGGACCCCATTACACTAGTGGTTAGTGGGAAGAAGGACTACATTACACTGGTGGTTAGCAGGAAGAAGTACCCCATTACACTGGTGGTTAATGGGAAGAAGGACCCCATTACACTGGTGGTTATTGGGAAGAAGGATCCCATTACACTGGTGGTTAGTGGGAAGAATGACCCCATTACACTGGTGGTTAGTGGGAAGGAGGACCCCATTATACTGGTGGTTAGTGGGAAGGAGGACCCCATTATACTGGTGGTTAATGGGAAGAAGGACCCCATTACACTGGTGGTTAGCGGGAAGAAGAACCACATTACACTGGTGGTTATTGGGAAGAAGGACCCCATTACACTGGTGGTTATTGGGAAGAAGGATCCCATTACACTGGTGGTTAGTGGGAAGAATGACCCCATTACACTGGTGGTTAGTGGGAAGGAGGACCCCATTATACTGGTGGTTAGTGGGAAGGAGGACCCCATTATACTGGTGGTTAGCGGGAGGAAGGACCCCATTACACTGGTGGTTAGCGGGAAGAAGGACCCCATTACACTGGTGGTTAGTGGGAAGAAGGACCACATTATACTGGTGGTTATTGGGAAGAAGGACCCCATTATACTGGTGGTTAGTGGGAAGAAGGACCCCATTACACTAGTGGTTAGTGGGAAGAAGGACTACATTACACTGGTGGTTAGTGGGAAGAAGAACCACATTACACTGGTGGTTAGTGGGAAGAAGGACCCCATTACACTAGTGGTTAGTGGGAAGAAGGACTACATTACACTGGTGGTTAGCAGGAAGAAGGACCCCATTACACTGGTGGTTAGTGGGAAGGAGGACCCCATTATACTGGTGGTTAGTGGGAAGAAGGACCCCATTACACTGGTGGTTAGCGGGAAGAAGAACCACATTACACTGGTGGTTATTGGGAAGAAGGACCCCATTACACTAGTGGTTAGTGGGAAGAAGGACTACATTACACTGGTGGTTAGTGGGAAGAAGAACCACATTACACTGGTGGTTAGTGGGAAGAAGGACCCCATTACACTAGTGGTTAGTGGGAAGAAGGACTACATTACACTGGTGGTTAGCAGGAAGAAGGACCCCATTACACTGGTGGTTAGTGGGAAGGAGGACCCCATTATACTGGTGGTTAGTGGGAAGAAGGACCCCATTACACTGGTGGTTAGCGGGAAGAAGAACCACATTACACTGGTGGTTATTGGGAAGAAGGACCCCATTACACTGGTGGTTAGCGGGAAGAATGACCCCATTACACTGGTGGTTAGTGGGAAGAAGGACCCCATTACACTGGTGGTTAGTGGGAAGAAGGACTACATTACATTGGTGGTTAGCAGGAAGAAGGATCCCATTACACTGGTGACTAGTGGGAAGAAGGACAACATTATACTGGTGGTTAGTGGGAAGAAGGACTACATTACACTGGTGGTTAGTGGGAAGAAGGACCCCATTAAACTGGTGGTTAGTGGGAAGAAGGACCCCATTACACTAGTGGTTAGTGGGAAGAAGGACTACATTACACTGGTGGTTAGCAGGAAGAAGGACCCCATTACACTGGTGGTTAGTGGGAAGGAGGACCCCATTATACTGGTGGTTAGTGGGAAGAAGGACCCCATTACACTGGTGGTTAGCGGGAAGAAGAACCACATTACACTGGTGGTTATTGGGAAGAAGGACCCCATTACACTGCTGGTTAGTGGGAAGAAGGACCCCATTACACTAGTGGTTAGTGGGAAGAAGGACTACATTACACTGGTGGTTAGCAGGAAGAAGGACACCATTACACTGGTGGTTAGTGGGAAGGAGGACCCCATTATACTGGTGGTTAGTGGGAAGAAGGACCCCATTACACTGGTGGTTAGCGGGAAGAAGAACCACATTACACTGGTGGTTATTGGGAAGAAGGACCCCATTACACTGCTGGTTAGCGGGAAGAATGACCCCATTACACTGGTGGTTAGTGGGAAGAAGGACCCCATTACACTGGTGGTTAGTGGGAAGAAGGACTACATTACATTGGTGGTTAGCAGGAAGAAGGATCCCATTACACTGGTGACTAGTGGGAAGGAGGACCCCATTATACTGGTGGTTAGTGGGAAGAAGGACCCCATTAAACTGGTGGTTAGTGGGAAGAAGGACCCCATTACACTAGTGGTTAGTGGGAAGAAGGACTACATTACACTGGTGGTTAGCAGGAAGAAGGACCCCATTACACTGGTGGTTAGTGGGAAGGAGGACCCCATTATACTGGTGGTTAGTGGGAAGAAGGACCCCATTACACTGGTGGTTAGCGGGAAGAAGAACCACATTACACTGGTGGTTATTGGGAAGAAGGACCCCATTACACTGCTGGTTAGTGGGAAGAAGGACCCCATTACACTAGTGGTTAGTGGGAAGAAGGACTACATTACACTGGTGGTTAGCAGGAAGAAGGACCCCATTACACTGGTGGTTAGTGGGAAGGAGGACCCCATTATACTGGTGGTTAGTGGGAAGAAGGACCCCATTACACTGGTGGTTAGCGGGAAGAAGAACCACATTACACTGGTGGTTATTGGGAAGAAGGACCCCATTACACTGCTGGTTAGCGGGAAGAATGACCCCATTACACTGGTGGTTAGTGGGAAGAAGGACCCCATTACACTGGTGGTTAGTGGGAAGAAGGACTACATTACATTGGTGGTTAGCAGGAAGAAGGATCCCATTACACTGGTGACTAGTGGGAAGAAGGACTACATTATACTGGTGGTTAGTGGGAAGAAGGACTACATTACACTGGTGGTTAGTGGGAAGAAGGACCCCATTAAACTGGTGGTTAGTGGGAAGAAGGACCCCATTACACTAGTGGTTAGTGGGAAGAAGGACTACATTACACTGGTGGTTAACAGGAAGAAGTACCCCATTACACTGGTGGTTAATGGGAAGAAGGACCCCATTACACTGGTGGTTATTGGGAAGAAGGATCCCATTACACTGGTGGTTAGTGGGAAGAATGACCCCATTACACTGGTGGTTAGTGGGAAGGAGGACCCCATTATACTGGTGGTTAGTGGGAAGGAGGACCCCATTATACTGGTGGTTAGTGGGAAGAAGGACCCCATTACACTGGTGGTTAGCGGGAAGAAGAACCACATTACACTGGTGGTTATTGGGAAGAAGGACCTCATTACACTGGTGGTTATTGGGAAGAAGGATCCCATTACACTGGTGGTTAGTGGGAAGAATGACCCCATTACACTGGTGGTTAGTGGGAAGGAGGACCCCATTATACTGGTGGTTAGTGGGAAGGAGGACCCCATTATACTGGTGGTTAGCGGGAGGAAGGACCCCATTACACTGGTGGTTAGCGGGAAGAAGGACCCCATTACACTGGTGGTTAGTGGGAAGAAGGACCACATTATACTGGTGGTTAGCGGGAAGAAGGACCCCATTACACTGGTGGTTATTGGGAAGAAGGACCCCATTATACTGGTGGTTAGTGGGAAGAAGGACCCCATTACACTAGTGGTTAGTGGGAAGAAGGACTACATTACACTGGTGGTTAGTGGGAAGAAGAACCACATTACACTGGTGGTTAGTGGGAAGAAGGACCCCATTACACTAGTGGTTAGTGGGAAGAAGGACTACATTACACTGGTGGTTAGCAGGAAGAAGGACCCCATTACACTGGTGGTTGGTGGGAAGGAGGACCCCATTATACTGGTGGTTAGTGGGAAGAAGGACCCCATTACACTGGTGGTTAGAGAGAAGAAGAACCACATTACACTGGTGGTTATTGGGAAGAAGGACCCCATTACACTGGTGGTTATTGGGAAGAAGGATCCCATTACACTGGTGGTTAGCGGGAAGAATGACCCCATTACACTGGTGGTTAGTGGGAAGAAGGACCACATTACACTGGTGGTTAGTGGGAAGGAGGAACCCATTATACTGGTGGTTAGCGGGAAGAAGGACCCCATTACACTGGTGGTTAGTGGAAGGAAGGACTACATTACACTGGTGGTTAATGGGAAGAAGGACCCCATTACACTGGTGGTTAGAGGGAAGACCCCATTACACTGGTGGTTAGCGGGAAGAAGGACCCCATTACGCTGTTGGTTAGTGGGAAGAAGGATTACATTACACTGGTGGTTAGCGGGAAGAAGGACCCCATTACACTGGTGGTTAGTGGGAAGAAGGACCCCATTTCACTGGTGGCTAGTGGGAAGAAGGACTACATTACACTGGTGGTTAGTGGGAAGAAGAACCCCATTATACTGGTGGTTATTGGGAAGAAGAACCCCATTACACTGGTGGTTAGCGGGAAGAAGGACCCCATTACACTGGTGACTAGTGGGAAGAAGGACTGCATTACACTGGTAGTTAGTGGGAAGAAGGACCCCATTACACTGGTAGTTAGCGGGAAGAGGAACCCCATTACACTGGTGGCTAGTGGGAAGAAGGACCCCATTACACTGGTGACTAGTGGGAAAAGGACTACATTACACTGGTGGTTAGTGGGAAGAAGGACCCCATTACACTGGTGGTTAGTGGGAAGAAGGACCCCATTACACTGGTGGTTAGAGGGAAGAAGGACCCCACTACATTGGTGGTTAGCGGGAAGAAGAACCCCATTACACTGGTGGCTAGTGGGAACTGGGAAGAAGGACCCCATTACACTGGTGACTAGTGGGAAGAAGGACCCCATTACACTGGTGGTTAGTGGGAAGAAGGACTACATTACACTGGTGGTTAGTGGGAAGAAGGACTACATTACACTGGTGGTTAGCGGGAAGAAGGACCCCATAACACTGGTGACTAGTGGGAAGAAGGACTGCATTACACTGGTGGTTAGTGGGAAGAAGGACCCCATTACACTGGTGGTTAGCGGGAAGAGGAACCCCATTACACTGGTGGCTAGTGGGAAGAAGGACCCCATTACACTGGTGACTAGTGGGAAGAAGGACTACATTACACTGGTGGTTAGTGGGAAGAAGGACCCCATTACACTGGTGGTTAGTGGGAAGAAGGACTACATTACACTGGTGGTTAGTGGGAAGAAGGACCCCATTACACTGGTGGTTAGAGGGAAGAAGGACCCCACTACATTGGTGGTTAGCGGGAAGAAGAACCCCATTACACTGGTGGTTAGCGGGAAGAAGAACCCCATTACACTGGTGGCTAGTGGGAACTGGGAAGAAGGACCCCATTACACTGGTGACTAGTGGGAAGAAGGACCCCATTACACTGGTGGTTAGTGGGAGGAAGGACCCCATTACACTGGTGGTTAGTGGGAAGAAGGACTACATTACACTGGTGGTTAGTGGGAAGAAGGACTACATTACACTGGTGGTTAGTGGGAAGAAGGACCCCATTACACTGGTGGTTAGTGGGAAGAAGGACCCCATTACACTGGTGGTTAGTGGGAAGAAGGACTACATTACATTGGTGGTTAGTGGGAAGAAGGACCCCATTACACTGGTGGTTAGTGGGAAGAAGGACCCCATTACACTGGTGGTTAGTGGGAAGAAGGACCCCATTACACTAGTGGTTAGTGGGAAGAAGGACTACATTACACTGGTGGTTAGCAGGAAGAAGTACCCCATTACACTGGTGGTTAATGGGAAGAAGGACCCCATTACACTGGTGGTTATTGGGAAGAAGGATCCCATTACACTGGTGGTTAGTGGGAAGAATGACCCCATTACACTGGTGGTTAGTGGGAAGGAGGACCCCATTATACTGGTGGTTAGTGGGAAGGAGGACCCCATTATACTGGTGGTTAGTGGGAAGAAGGACCCCATTACACTGGTGGTTAGCGGGAAGAAGAACCACATTACACTGGTGGTTATTGGGAAGAAGGACCCCATTACACTGGTGGTTATTGGGAAGAAGGATCCCATTACACTGGTGGTTAGTGGGAAGAATGACCCCATTACACTGGTGGTTAGTGGGAAGGAGGACCCCATTATACTGGTGGTTAGTGGGAAGGAGGACCCCATTATACTGGTGGTTAGCGGGAGGAAGGACCCCATTACACTGGTGGTTAGCGGGAAGAAGGACCCCATTACACTGGTGGTTAGTGGGAAGAAGGACCACATTATACTGGTGGTTAGCGGGAAGAAGGACCCCATTACACTGGTGGTTATTGGGAAGAAGGACCCCATTATACTGGTGGTTAGTGGGAAGAAGGACCCCATTACACTAGTGGTTAGTGGGAAGAAGGACTACATTACACTGGTGGTTAGTGGGAAGAAGAACCACATTACACTGGTGGTTAGTGGGAAGAAGGACCCCATTACACTAGTGGTTAGTGGGAAGAAGGACTACATTACACTGGTGGTTAGCAGGAAGAAGGACCCCATTACACTGGTGGTTAGTGGGAAGGAGGACCCCATTATACTGGTGGTTAGTGAGAAGAAGGACCCCATTACACTGGTGGTTAGCGGGAAGAAGAACCACATTACACTGGTGGTTATTGGGAAGAAGGACCCCATTACACTGGTGGTTAGCGGGAAGAATGACCCCATTACACTGGTGGTGAGTGGGAAGAAGGACCCCATTACACTGGTGGTTAGTGGGAAGAAGGACTACATTACATTGGTGGTTAGCAGGAAGAAGGATCCCATTACACTGGTGACTAGTGGGAAGAAGGACTACATTACACTGGTGGTTAGTGGGAAGAAGGACCCCATTAAACTGGTGGTTAGTGGGAAGAAGGACCCCATTACACTAGTGGTTAGTGGGAAGAAGGACTACATTACACTGGTGGTTAGTGGGAAGAAGAACCACATTACACTGGTGGTTAGTGGGAAGAAGGACCCCATTACACTAGTGGTTAGTGGGAAGAAGGACTACATTACACTGGTGGTTAGCAGGAAGAAGGACCCCATTACACTTGTGGTTAGTGGGAAGGAGGACCCCATTATACTGGTGGTTAGTGGGAAGAAGGACCCCATTACACTGGTGGTTAGCGAGAAGAAGAACCACATTACACTGGTGGTTATTGGGAAGAAGGACCCCATTACACTGGTGGTTATTGGGAAGAAGGATCCCATTACACTGGTGGTTAGCGGGAAGAATGACCCCATTACACTGGTGGTTAGTGGGAAGAAGGACCACATTACACTGGTGGTTAGTGGGAAGGAGGAACCCATTATACTGGTGGTTAGCGGGAAGAAGGACCCCATTACACTGGTGGTTAGCGGGAAGAGGGACCCCATTACACTGGTGGTTAGTGGGAAGAATGACCCCATTACACTGGTGGTTATTGGGAAGAAGGATCCCATTACACTGGTGGTTAGTGGGAAGAAGGACCCCATTACACTGGTGGTTAGTGGGAAGAAGGACTACATTACACTGGTGGTTAGTAGGAAGAAGAACCCCATTACACTGGTGGTTAGCGGGAAGAAGGACCCCATTACACTGGTGACTAGTGGGAAGAAGGACTGCATTACACTGGTGGTTAGTGGGAAGAAGGACCCCATTACACTGGTGGTTAGCGGGAAGAGGAACCCCATTACACTGGTGGCTAGTGGGAAGAAGGACCCCATTACACTGGTGACTAGTGGGAAGAAGGACTACATTACACTGGTGGTTAGTAGGAAGAAGGACCCCATTACACTGGTGGTTAGTGGGAAGAAGGACCCCATTACACTGGTGGTTAGAGGGAAGAAGGACCCCACTACATTGGTGGTTAGCGGGAAGAAGAACCCCATTACACTGGTGGTTAGCGGGAAGAAGAACCCCATTACACAGGTGGCTAGTGGGAACTGGGAAGAAGGACCCCATTACACTGGTGACTAGTGGGAAGAAGGACCCCATTACACTGGTGGTTAGTGGGAGGAAGGACCCCATTACACTGGTGGTTAGTGGGAAGAAGGACTACATTACACTGGTGGTTAGTGGGAAGAAGGACCCCATTACACTGGTGGTTAGAGGGAAGAAGGACCCCACTACATTGGTGGTTAGCGGGAAGAAGAACCCCATTACACTGGTGGTTAGCGGGAAGAAGAACCCCATTACACTGGTGGCTAGTGGGAACTGGGAAGAAGGACCCCATTACACTGGTGACTAGTGGGAAGAAGGACCCCATTACACTGGTGGTTAGTGGGAGGAAGGACCCCATTACACTGGTGGTTGGTGGGAAGGAGGACCCCATTATACTGGTGGTTAGTGGGAAGAAGGACCCCATTACACTGGTGGTTAGCGAGAAGAAGAACCACATTACACTGGTGGTTATTGGGAAGAAGGACCCCATTACACTGGTGGTTATTGGGAAGAAGGATCCCATTACACTGGTGGTTAGCGGGAAGAATGACCCCATTACACTGGTGGTTAGTGGGAAGAAGGACCACATTACACTGGTGGTTAGTGGGAAGGAGGAACCCATTATACTGGTGGTTAGCGGGAAGAAGGACCCCATTACACTGGTGGTTAGTGGAAGGAAGGACTACATTACACTGGTGGTTAATGGGAAGAAGGACCCCATTACACTGGTGGTTAGAGGGAAGACCCCATTACACTGGTGGTTAGCGGGAAGAAGGACCCCATTACGCTGTTGGTTAGTGGGAAGAAGGATTACATTACACTGGTGGTTAGCGGGAAGAAGGACCCCATTACACTGGTGGTTAGTGGGAAGAAGGACCCCATTTCACTGGTGGCTAGTGGGAAGAAGGACTACATTACACTGGTGGTTAGTGGGAAGAAGAACCCCATTATACTGGTGGTTATTGGGAAGAAGAACCCCATTACACTGGTGGTTAGCGGGAAGAAGGACCCCATTACACTGGTGACTAGTGGGAAGAAGGACTGCATTACACTGGTGGTTAGTGGGAAGAAGGACCCCATTACACTGGTAGTTAGCGGGAAGAGGAACCCCATTACACTGGTGGCTAGTGGGAAGAAGGACCCCATTACACTGGTGACTAGTGGGAAGAAGGACTACATTACACTGGTGGTTAGTGGGAAGAAGGACCCCATTACACTGGTGGTTAGTGGGAAGAAGGACCCCATTACACTGGTGGTTAGAGGGAAGAAGGACCCCACTACATTGGTGGTTAGCGGGAAGAAGAACCCCATTACACTGGTGGTTAGCGGGAAGAAGAACCCCATTACACTGGTGGCTAGTGGGAACTGGGAAGAAGGACCCCATTACACTGGTGACTAGTGGGAAGAAGGACCCCATTACACTGGTGGTTAGTGGGAAGAAGGACTACATTACACTGGTGGTTAGTGGGAAGAAGGACTACATTACACTGGTGGTTAGCGGGAAGAAGGACCCCATAACACTGGTGACTAGTGGGAAGAAGGACTGCATTACACTGGTGGTTAGTGGGAAGAAGGACCCCATTACACTGGTGGTTAGCGGGAAGAGGAACCCCATTACACTGGTGGCTAGTGGGAAGAAGGACCCCATTACACTGGTGACTAGTGGGAAGAAGGACTACATTACACTGGTGGTTAGTGGGAAGAAGGACCCCATTACACTGGTGGTTAGTGGGAAGAAGGACTACATTACACTGGTGGTTAGTGGGAAGAAGGACCCCATTACACTGGTGGTTAGAGGGAAGAAGGACCCCACTACATTGGTGGTTAGCGGGAAGAAGAACCCCATTACACTGGTGGTTAGCGGGAAGAAGAACCCCATTACACTGGTGGCTAGTGGGAACTGGGAAGAAGGACCCCATTACACTGGTGACTAGTGGGAAGAAGGACCCCATTACACTGGTGGTTAGTGGGAGGAAGGACCCCATTACACTGGTGGTTAGTGGGAAGAAGGACTACATTACACTGGTGGTTAGTGGGAAGAAGGACTACATTACACTGGTGGTTAGTGGGAAGAAGGACCCCATTACACTGGTGGTTAGTGGGAAGAAGGACCCCATTACACTGGTGGTTAGTGGGAAGAAGGACTACATTACATTGGTGGTTAGTGGGAAGAAGGACCCCATTACACTGGTGGTTAGTGGGAAGAAGGACCCCATTACACTGGTGGTTAGTGGGAAGAAGGACCCCATTACACTAGTGGTTAGTGGGAAGAAGGACTACATTACACTGGTGGTTAGCAGGAAGAAGTACCCCATTACACTGGTGGTTAATGGGAAGAAGGACCCCATTACACTGGTGGTTATTGGGAAGAAGGATCCCATTACACTGGTGGTTAGTGGGAAGAATAACCCCATTACACTGGTGGTTAGTGGGAAGGAGGACCCCATTATACTGGTGGTTAGTGGGAAGGAGGACCCCATTATACTGGTGGTTAGTGGGAAGAAGGACCCCATTACACTGGTGGTTAGCGGGAAGAAGAACCACATTACACTGGTGGTTATTGGGAAGAAGGACCCCATTACACTGGTGGTTATTGGGAAGAAGGATCCCATTACACTGGTGGTTAGTGGGAAGAATGACCCCATTACACTGGTGGTTAGTGGGAAGGAGGACCCCATTATACTGGTGGTTAGTGGGAAGGAGGACCCCATTATACTGGTGGTTAGCGGGAGGAAGGACCCCATTACACTGGTGGTTAGCGGGAAGAAGGACCCCATTACACTGGTGGTTAGTGGGAAGAAGGACCACATTATACTGGTGGTTAGCGGGAAGAAGGACCCCATTACACTGGTGGTTATTGGGAAGAAGGACCCCATTATACTGGTGGTTAGTGGGAAGAAGGACCCAATTACACTAGTGGTTAGTGGGAAGAAGGACTACATTACACTGGTGGTTAGTGGGAAGAAGAACCACATTACACTGGTGGTTAGTGGGAAGAAGGACCCCATTACACTAGTGGTTAGTGGGAAGAAGGACTACATTACACTGGTGGTTAGCAGGAAGAAGGACCCCATTACACTGGTGGTTAGTGGGAAGGAGGACCCCATTATACTGGTGGTTAGTGGGAAGAAGGACCCCATTACACTGGTGGTTAGCGGGAAGAAGAACCACATTACACTGGTGGTTATTGGGAAGAAGGACCCCATTACACTGGTGGTTAGCGGGAAGAATGACCCCATTACACTGGTGGTGAGTGGGAAGAAGGACCCCATTACACTGGTGGTTAGTGGGAAGAAGGACTACATTACATTGGTGGTTAGCAGGAAGAAGGATCCCATTACACTGGTGACTAGTGGGAAGAAGGACTACATTACACTGGTGGTTAGTGGGAAGAAGGACCCCATTAAACTGGTGGTTAGTGGGAAGAAGGACCCCATTACACTAGTGGTTAGTGGGAAGAAGGACTACATTACACTGGTGGTTAGTGGGAAGAAGAACCACATTACACTGGTGGTTAGTGGGAAGAAGGACCCCATTACACTGGTGGTTAGTGGGAAGAAGGACTACATTACATTGGTGGTTAGCAGGAAGAAGGATCCCATTACACTGGTGACTAGTGGGAAGAAGGACTACATTACACTGGTGGTTAGTGGGAAGAAGGACCCCATTAAACTGGTGGTTAGTGGGAAGAAGGACCCCATTACACTAGTGGTTAGTGGGAAGAAGGACTACATTACACTGGTGGTTAGTGGGAAGAAGAACCACATTACACTAGTGGTTAGTGGGAAGAAGGACTACATTACACTGGTGGTTAGCAGGAAGAAGGACCCCATTACACTTGTGGTTAGTGGGAAGGAGGACCCCATTATACTGGTGGTTAGTGGGAAGAAGGACCCCATTACACTGGTGGTTAGCGAGAAGAAGAACCACATTACACTGGTGGTTATTGGGAAGAAGGACCCCATTACACTGGTGGTTATTGGGAAGAAGGATCCCATTACACTGGTGGTTAGCGGGAAGAATGACCCCATTACACTGGTGGTTAGTGGGAAGAAGGACCACATTACACTGGTGGTTAGTGGGAAGGAGGAACCCATTATACTGGTGGTTAGCGGGAAGAAGGACCCCATTACACTGGTGGTTAGCGGGAAGAGGGACCCCATTACACTGGTGGTTAGTGGGAAGAATGACCCCATTACACTGGTGGTTATTGGGAAGAAGGATCCCATTACACTGGTGGTTAGTGGGAAGAAGGACCCCATTACACTGGTGGTTAGTGGGAAGAAGGACTACATTACACTGGTGGTTAGTAGGAAGAAGAACCCCATTACACTGGTGGTTAGCGGGAAGAAGGACCCCATTACACTGGTGACTAGTGGGAAGAAGGACTGCATTACACTGGTGGTTAGTGGGAAGAAGGACCCCATTACACTGGTGGTTAGCGGGAAGAGGAACCCCATTACACTGGTGGCTAGTGGGAAGAAGGACCCCATTACACTGGTGACTAGTGGGAAGAAGGACTACATTACACTGGTGGTTAGTAGGAAGAAGGACCCCATTACACTGGTGGTTAGTGGGAAGAAGGACCCCATTACACTGGTGGTTAGAGGGAAGAAGGACCCCACTACATTGGTGGTTAGCGGGAAGAAGAACCCCATTACACTGGTGGTTAGCGGGAAGAAGAACCCCATTACACAGGTGGCTAGTGGGAACTGGGAAGAAGGACCCCATTACACTGGTGACTAGTGGGAAGAAGGACCCCATTACACTGGTGGTTAGTGGGAGGAAGGACCCCATTACACTGGTGGTTAGTGGGAAGAAGGACTACATTACACTGGTGGTTAGTGGGAAGAAGGACCCCATTACACTGGTGGTTAGAGGGAAGAAGGACCCCACTACATTGGTGGTTAGCGGGAAGAAGAACCCCATTACACTGGTGGTTAGCGGGAAGAAGAACCCCATTACACTGGTGGCTAGTGGGAACTGGGAAGAAGGACCCCATTACACTGGTGACTAGTGGGAAGAAGGACCCCATTACACTGGTGGTTAGTGGGAGGAAGGACCCCATTACACTGGTGGATAGTGGGAAGAAGGACTACATTACACTGGTGGTTAGTGGGAAGAAGGACTACATTACACTGGTGGTTAGTGGGAAGAAGGACCCCATTACACTGGTGGTTAGTGGGAAGAAGGACCCCATTACACTGGTGGTTAGTGGGAAGAAGGACTACATTACATTGGTGGTTAGCAGGAAGAAGGATCCCATTACACTGGTGACTAGTGGGAAGAAGAACTACATTATACTGGTGGTTAGTGGGAAGAAGGACTACATTACACTGGTGGTTAGTGGGAAGAAGGACCCCATTAAACTGGTGGTCAGTGGGAAGAAGGACCCCATTACACTAGTGGTTAGTGGGAAGAAGGACTACATTACACTGGTGGTTAGCAGGAAGAAGTACCCCATTACACTGGTGGTTAGCAGGAAGAAGTACCCCATTACACTGGTGGTTAATGGGAAGAAGGACCCCATTACACTGGTGGTTATTGGGAAGAAGGATCCCATTACACTGGTGGTTAGTGGGAAGAATGACCCCATTACACTGGTGGTTAGTGGGAAGGAGGACCCCATTATACTGGTGGTTAGTGGGAAGGAGGACCCCATTATACTGGTGGTTAGTGGGAAGAAGGACCCCATTACACTGGTGGTTAGCGGGAAGAAGAACCACATTACACTGGTGGTTATTGGGAAGAAGGACCCCATTACACTGGTGGTTATTGGGAAGAAGGATCCCATTACACTGGTGGTTAGTGGGAAGAATGACCCCATTACACTGGTGGTTAGTGGGAAGGAGGACCCCATTATACTGGTGGTTAGTGGGAAGGAGGACCCCATTATACTGGTGGTTAGCGGGAGGAAGGACCCCATTACACTGGTGGTTAGCGGGAAGAAGGACCCCATTACACTGGTGGTTAGTGGGAAGAAGGACCACATTATACTGGTGGTTAGCGGGAAGAAGGACCCCATTACACTGGTGGTTATTGGGAAGAAGGACCCCATTATACTGGTGGTTAGTGGGAAGAAGGACCCCATTACACTAGTGGTTAGTGGGAAGAAGGACTACATTACACTGGTGGTTAGTGGGAAGAAGAACCACATTACACTGGTGGTTAGTGGGAAGAAGGACCCCATTACACTAGTGGTTAGTGGGAAGAAGGACTACATTACACTGGTGGTTAGCAGGAAGAAGGACCCCATTACACTGGTGGTTAGTGGGAAGGAGGACCCCATTATACTGGTGGTTAGTGAGAAGAAGGACCCCATTACACTGGTGGTTAGCGGGAAGAAGAACCACATTACACTGTGGTTATTGGGAAGAAGGACCCCATTACACTGGTGGTTAGCGGGAAGAATGACCCCATTACACTGGTGGTGAGTGGGAAGAAGGACCCCATTACACTGGTGGTTAGTGGGAAGAAGGACTACATTACATTGGTGGTTAGCAGGAAGAAGGATCCCATTACACTGGTGACTAGTGGGAAGAAGGACTACATTACACTGGTGGTTAGTGGGAAGAAGGACCCCATTAAACTGGTGGTTAGTGGGAAGAAGGACCCCATTACACTAGTGGTTAGTGGGAAGAAGGACTACATTACACTGGTGGTTAGTGGGAAGAAGAACCACATTACACTGGTGGTTAGTGGGAAGAAGGACCCCATTACACTAGTGGTTAGTGGGAAGAAGGACTACATTACACTGGTGGTTAGCAGGAAGAAGGACCCCATTACACTTGTGGTTAGTGGGAAGGAGGACCCCATTATACTGGTGGTTAGTGGGAAGAAGGACCCCATTACACTGGTGGTTAGCGAGAAGAAGAACCACATTACACTGGTGGTTATTGGGAAGAAGGACCCCATTACACTGGTGGTTATTGGGAAGAAGGATCCCATTACACTGGTGGTTAGCGGGAAGAATGACCCCATTACACTGGTGGTTAGTGGGAAGAAGGACCACATTACACTGGTGGTTAGTGGGAAGGAGGAACCCATTATACTGGTGGTTAGCGGGAAGAAGGACCCCATTACACTGGTGGTTAGCGGGAAGAGGGACCCCATTACACTGGTGGTTAGTGGGAAGAATGACCCCATTACACTGGTGGTTATTGGGAAGAAGGATCCCATTACACTGGTGGTTAGTGGGAAGAAGGACCCCATTACACTGGTGGTTAGTGGGAAGAAGGACTACATTACACTGGTGGTTAGTAGGAAGAAGAACCCCATTACACTGGTGGTTAGCGGGAAGAAGGACCCCATTACACTGGTGACTAGTGGGAAGAAGGACTGCATTACACTGGTGATTAGTGGGAAGAAGGACCCCATTACACTGGTGGTTAGCGGGAAGAGGAACCCCATTACACTGGTGGCTAGTGGGAAGAAGGACCCCATTACACTGGTGACTAGTGGGAAGAAGGACTACATTACACTGGTGGTTAGTAGGAAGAAGGACCCCATTACACTGGTGGTTAGTGGGAAGAAGGACCCCATTACACTGGTGGTTAGAGGGAAGAAGGACCCCACTACATTGGTGGTTAGCGGGAAGAAGAACCCCATTACACTGGTGGTTAGCGGGAAGAAGAACCCCATTACACAGGTGGCTAGTGGGAACTGGGAAGAAGGACCCCATTACACTGGTGACTAGTGGGAAGAAGGACCCCATTACACTGGTGGTTAGTGGGAGGAAGGACCCCATTACACTGGTGGTTAGTGGGAAGAAGGACTACATTACACTGGTGGTTAGTGGGAAGAAGGACCCCATTACACTGGTGGTTAGAGGGAAGAAGGACCCCACTACATTGGTGGTTAGCGGGAAGAAGAACCCCATTACACTGGTGGTTAGCGGGAAGAAGAACCCCATTACACTGGTGGCTAGTGGGAACTGGGAAGAAGGACCCCATTACACTGGTGACTAGTGGGAAGAAGGACCCCATTACACTGGTGGTTAGTGGGAGGAAGGACCCCATTACACTGGTGGTTGGTGGGAAGGAGGACCCCATTATACTGGTGGTTAGTGGGAAGAAGGACCCCATTACACTGGTGGTTAGCGAGAAGAAGAACCACATTACACTGGTGGTTATTGGGAAGAAGGACCCCATTACACTGGTGGTTATTGGGAAGAAGGATCCCATTACACTGGTGGTTAGCGGGAAGAATGACCCCATTACACTGGTGGTTAGTGGGAAGAAGGACCACATTACACTGGTGGTTAGTGGGAAGGAGGAACCCATTATACTGGTGGTTAGCGGGAAGAAGGACCCCATTACACTGGTGGTTAGTGGAAGGAAGGACTACATTACACTGGTGGTTAATGGGAAGAAGGACCCCATTACACTGGTGGTTAGAGGGAAGACCCCATTACACTGGTGGTTAGCGGGAAGAAGGACCCCATTACGCTGTTGGTTAGTGGGAAGAAGGATTACATTACACTGGTGGTTAGCGGGAAGAAGGACCCCATTACACTGGTGGTTAGTGGGAAGAAGGACCCCATTTCACTGGTGGCTAGTGGGAAGAAGGACTACATTACACTGGTGGTTAGTGGGAAGAAGAACCCCATTATACTGGTGGTTATTGGGAAGAAGAACCCCATTACACTGGTGGTTAGCGGGAAGAAGGACCCCATTACACTGGTGACTAGTGGGAAGAAGGACTGCATTACACTGGTGGTTAGTGGGAAGAAGGACCCCATTACACTGGTAGTTAGCGGGAAGAGGAACCCCATTACACTGGTGGCTAGTGGGAAGAAGGACCCCATTACACTGGTGACTAGTGGGAAGAAGGACTACATTACACTGGTGGTTAGTGGGAAGAAGGACCCCATTACACTGGTGGTTAGTGGGAAGAAGGACCCCATTACACTGGTGGTTAGAGGGAAGAAGGACCCCACTACATTGGTGGTTAGCGGGAAGAAGAACCCCATTACACTGGTGGTTAGCGGGAAGAAGAACCCCATTACACTGGTGGCTAGTGGGAACTGGGAAGAAGGACCCCATTACACTGGTGACTAGTGGGAAGAAGGACCCCATTACACTGGTGGTTAGTGGGAAGAAGGACTACATTACACTGGTGGTTAGTGGGAAGAAGGACTACATTACACTGGTGGTTAGCGGGAAGAAGGACCCCATAACACTGGTGACTAGTGGGAAGAAGGACTGCATTACACTGGTGGTTAGTGGGAAGAAGGACCCCATTACACTGGTGGTTAGCGGGAAGAGGAACCCCATTACACTGGTGGCTAGTGGGAAGAAGGACCCCATTACACTGGTGACTAGTGGGAAGAAGGACTACATTACACTGGTGGTTAGTGGGAAGAAGGACCCCATTACACTGGTGGTTAGTGGGAAGAAGGACTACATTACACTGGTGGTTAGTGGGAAGAAGGACCCCATTACACTGGTGGTTAGAGGGAAGAAGGACCCCACTACATTGGTGGTTAGCGGGAAGAAGAACCCCATTACACTGGTGGTTAGCGGGAAGAAGAACCCCATTACACTGGTGGCTAGTGGGAACTGGGAAGAAGGACCCCATTACACTGGTGACTAGTGGGAAGAAGGACCCCATTACACTGGTGGTTAGTGGGAGGAAGGACCCCATTACACTGGTGGTTAGTGGGAAGAAGGACTACATTACACTGGTGGTTAGTGGGAAGAAGGACTACATTACACTGGTGGTTAGTGGGAAGAAGGACCCCATTACACTGGTGGTTAGTGGGAAGAAGGACCCCATTACACTGGTGGTTAGTGGGAAGAAGGACTACATTACATTGGTGGTTAGTGGGAAGAAGGACCCCATTACACTGGTGGTTAGTGGGAAGAAGGACCCCATTACACTGGTGGTTAGTGGGAAGAAGGACCCCATTACACTAGTGGTTAGTGGGAAGAAGGACTACATTACACTGGTGGTTAGCAGGAAGAAGTACCCCATTACACTGGTGGTTAATGGGAAGAAGGACCCCATTACACTGGTGGTTATTGGGAAGAAGGATCCCATTACACTGGTGGTTAGTGGGAAGAATAACCCCATTACACTGGTGGTTAGTGGGAAGGAGGACCCCATTATACTGGTGGTTAGTGGGAAGGAGGACCCCATTATACTGGTGGTTAGTGGGAAGAAGGACCCCATTACACTGGTGGTTAGCGGGAAGAAGAACCACATTACACTGGTGGTTATTGGGAAGAAGGACCCCATTACACTGGTGGTTATTGGGAAGAAGGATCCCATTACACTGGTGGTTAGTGGGAAGAATGACCCCATTACACTGGTGGTTAGTGGGAAGGAGGACCCCATTATACTGGTGGTTAGTGGGAAGGAGGACCCCATTATACTGGTGGTTAGCGGGAGGAAGGACCCCATTACACTGGTGGTTAGCGGGAAGAAGGACCCCATTACACTGGTGGTTAGTGGGAAGAAGGACCACATTATACTGGTGGTTAGCGGGAAGAAGGACCCCATTACACTGGTGGTTATTGGGAAGAAGGACCCCATTATACTGGTGGTTAGTGGGAAGAAGGACCCAATTACACTAGTGGTTAGTGGGAAGAAGGACTACATTACACTGGTGGTTAGTGGGAAGAAGAACCACATTACACTGGTGGTTAGTGGGAAGAAGGACCCCATTACACTAGTGGTTAGTGGGAAGAAGGACTACATTACACTGGTGGTTAGCAGGAAGAAGGACCCCATTACACTGGTGGTTAGTGGGAAGGAGGACCCCATTATACTGGTGGTTAGTGGGAAGAAGGACCCCATTACACTGGTGGTTAGCGGGAAGAAGAACCACATTACACTGGTGGTTATTGGGAAGAAGGACCCCATTACACTGGTGGTTAGCGGGAAGAATGACCCCATTACACTGGTGGTGAGTGGGAAGAAGGACCCCATTACACTGGTGGTTAGTGGGAAGAAGGACTACATTACATTGGTGGTTAGCAGGAAGAAGGATCCCATTACACTGGTGACTAGTGGGAAGAAGGACTACATTACACTGGTGGTTAGTGGGAAGAAGGACCCCATTAAACTGGTGGTTAGTGGGAAGAAGGACCCCATTACACTAGTGGTTAGTGGGAAGAAGGACTACATTACACTGGTGGTTAGTGGGAAGAAGAACCACATTACACTGGTGGTTAGTGGGAAGAAGGACCCCATTACACTGGTGGTTAGTGGGAAGAAGGACTACATTACATTGGTGGTTAGCAGGAAGAAGGATCCCATTACACTGGTGACTAGTGGGAAGAAGGACTACATTACACTGGTGGTTAGTGGGAAGAAGGACCCCATTAAACTGGTGGTTAGTGGGAAGAAGGACCCCATTACACTAGTGGTTAGTGGGAAGAAGGACTACATTACACTGGTGGTTAGTGGGAAGAAGAACCACATTACACTAGTGGTTAGTGGGAAGAAGGACTACATTACACTGGTGGTTAGCAGGAAGAAGGACCCCATTACACTTGTGGTTAGTGGGAAGGAGGACCCCATTATACTGGTGGTTAGTGGGAAGAAGGACCCCATTACACTGGTGGTTAGCGAGAAGAAGAACCACATTACACTGGTGGTTATTGGGAAGAAGGACCCCATTACACTGGTGGTTATTGGGAAGAAGGATCCCATTACACTGGTGGTTAGCGGGAAGAATGACCCCATTACACTGGTGGTTAGTGGGAAGAAGGACCACATTACACTGGTGGTTAGTGGGAAGGAGGAACCCATTATACTGGTGGTTAGCGGGAAGAAGGACCCCATTACACTGGTGGTTAGCGGGAAGAGGGACCCCATTACACTGGTGGTTAGTGGGAAGAATGACCCCATTACACTGGTGGTTATTGGGAAGAAGGATCCCATTACACTGGTGGTTAGTGGGAAGAAGGACCCCATTACACTGGTGGTTAGTGGGAAGAAGGACTACATTACACTGGTGGTTAGTAGGAAGAAGAACCCCATTACACTGGTGGTTAGCGGGAAGAAGGACCCCATTACACTGGTGACTAGTGGGAAGAAGGACTGCATTACACTGGTGGTTAGTGGGAAGAAGGACCCCATTACACTGGTGGTTAGCGGGAAGAGGAACCCCATTACACTGGTGGCTAGTGGGAAGAAGGACCCCATTACACTGGTGACTAGTGGGAAGAAGGACTACATTACACTGGTGGTTAGTAGGAAGAAGGACCCCATTACACTGGTGGTTAGTGGGAAGAAGGACCCCATTACACTGGTGGTTAGAGGGAAGAAGGACCCCACTACATTGGTGGTTAGCGGGAAGAAGAACCCCATTACACTGGTGGTTAGCGGGAAGAAGAACCCCATTACACAGGTGGCTAGTGGGAACTGGGAAGAAGGACCCCATTACACTGGTGACTAGTGGGAAGAAGGACCCCATTACACTGGTGGTTAGTGGGAGGAAGGACCCCATTACACTGGTGGTTAGTGGGAAGAAGGACTACATTACACTGGTGGTTAGTGGGAAGAAGGACCCCATTACACTGGTGGTTAGAGGGAAGAAGGACCCCACTACATTGGTGGTTAGCGGGAAGAAGAACCCCATTACACTGGTGGTTAGCGGGAAGAAGAACCCCATTACACTGGTGGCTAGTGGGAACTGGGAAGAAGGACCCCATTACACTGGTGACTAGTGGGAAGAAGGACCCCATTACACTGGTGGTTAGTGGGAGGAAGGACCCCATTACACTGGTGGATAGTGGGAAGAAGGACTACATTACACTGGTGGTTAGTGGGAAGAAGGACTACATTACACTGGTGGTTAGTGGGAAGAAGGACCCCATTACACTGGTGGTTAGTGGGAAGAAGGACCCCATTACACTGGTGGTTAGTGGGAAGAAGGACTACATTACATTGGTGGTTAGCAGGAAGAAGGATCCCATTACACTGGTGACTAGTGGGAAGAAGAACTACATTATACTGGTGGTTAGTGGGAAGAAGGACTACATTACACTGGTGGTTAGTGGGAAGAAGGACCCCATTAAACTGGTGGTCAGTGGGAAGAAGGACCCCATTACACTAGTGGTTAGTGGGAAGAAGGACTACATTACACTGGTGGTTAGCAGGAAGAAGTACCCCATTACACTGGTGGTTAATGGGAAGAAGGACCCCATTACACTGGTGGTTATTGGGAAGAAGGATCCCATTACACTGGTGGTTATTGGGAAGAAGGATCCCATTACACTGGTGGTTAGTGGGAAGAATGACCCCATTACACTGGTGGTTAGTGGGAAGGAGGACCCCATTATACTGGTGGTTAGTGGGAAGGAGGACCCCATTATACTGGTGGTTAGTGGGAAGAAGGACCCCATTACACTGGTGGTTAGCGGGAAGAAGAACCACATTACACTGGTGGTTATTGGGAAGAAGGACCCCATTACACTGGTGGTTATTGGTAGTGATGGCCGAACGGTTCGCCCGGCGGTCGTTTCGCGGCGAATTTCCGACTTTCGCCGTCCGCGGGTTCGAACGCCTTTTTCCGTCGTTCGCCCCGGCGGACTTACGTGTTTAATGTATACAAGAACTTTAACCTTTCGTGACACGTTTATCATGTGTTACAGGACAACCAATTGAGACATGACAGCTCATGGACACTTGGACATTCCCCCTAACCTATAAATACACCCGATCCGGTGGCCATTTTACATTCTTTCTTCTGTCACTGTAGGGAAAGGATCCTGTGTGGAGTAGGGACAGAGAAAACGCTAGCTATTTGGTACACAAAAGTTCTTTTCAGGACTGGTATAGGTGTTAGGTCAGCAGCCTGAGTTTCTTTTGTCAGTTTAGATAAAGGGACAGAGCGCTGTATGCTGCTATTTTAGGGACAGCTCAGCCAGATTAGTCTTTCTTCATCATCATCATCATCATCATCATTAGCTGTTACTATCAGGTCCACAAAAGAGCTGTTCCAGCTAATCGTTCCAGCCTACTCTTTTTTGCCAATTTGTATAGGGACAGGCAGGAAGCAGTGTGTCAGGCAGTGAGGATAATTTTAAAGACTTGCTGTTACTATTAGTTCCACAAAGGTTCTTTTCAGGACTGGTATCAGTGGTACGGTAATAGGCTTGTACACGTATAATATTCTTTCTTCCAAATATAGAAAGAATATTATACTTGACTGCTGCCCTTCTGCTGCAGTCTGCTAATCATTCACAACTCACTTGTTCCACAAAGCTCTTTATCAGGACTGGTAACTTGGTCTGTCTAGGGTGCTACGGTACATAGGCTTGGGTGCGGTACAGTCTGCTGTTCTGTAAGGACCGCTATCGGTCCACAATACATAGGGTTGCCGTGCACTACTGCTGACCGCTGCCCTATACTGCAGCAGTCCTTCATTGGTATAGGGACTGACGTACAGTCTGCTAATCACTAACACACAACCTGCTTGGTCCACAAAAGTTCTTATAAGGACTGGTAACTTGGTATAGGGTGCTACGGTACATAGGCCTGAGTGCGTTACAGTCTGCTGTTCTGTAAGGACCGCTATCGGTCCACAATACATAGGGTTGCCGTGCACTACTGCTGACCGCTGCCCTATACTGCAGCAGTCCTTCAGCGGTATAGGGACTGACGCACAGTCTGCTAAACACTAACACACAACCTGCTTGGTCCACAAAAGTTTTTATAAGGACTGGTAACTTGGTATAGGGTGCTACGGTACATAGGCCTGAGTGCAGTACAGTCTGCTGTTCTGTAAGGACCGCTATCGGTCCACAATACATAGGGTTGCCGTGCACTACTGCTGACCGCTGCCCTATACTGCAGCAGTCCTTCATTGGTATAGGGACTGACGTACAGTCTGCTAATCACTAACACACAACCTGCTTGGTCCACAAAAGTTCTTATAAGGACTGGTAACTTGGTATAGGGTGCTACGGTACATAGGCCTGAGTGCGTTACAGTCTGCTGTTCTGTAAGGACCGCTATCGGTCCACAATACATAGGGTTGCCGTGCACTACTGCTGACCGCTGCCCTATACTGCAGCAGTCCTTCATTGGTATAGGGACTGACGTACAGTCTGCTAATCACTAACACACAACCTGCTTGTTCCACAAAAGTTCTTATAAGGACTGGTAACTTGGTATAGGGTGCTACGGTACATAGGCTTGAGTGCGGTACAGTCTGCTGTTCTGTAAGGACCGCTATCGGTCCACAATAGATAGGGTTGACGTGCACCACTGCTGACCGCTGCCCTATACTGCAGCAGTCCTTCAGCGGTATAGGGACTGACGTACAGTCTGCTAAACACTAATACACAACCTGCTTGGTCCACAAAAGTTCTTATAAGGACTGGTAACTTGGTATAGGGTGCTACGGTACATAGGCTTGAGTGCGGTACAGTCTGCTGTTCTGTAAGGACCGCTATCGGTCCACAATAGATAGGGTTGACGTGCACCACTGCTGACCGCTGCCCTATACTGCAGCAGTCCTTCAGCGGTATAGGGACTGACGCACAGTCTGCTAAACACTAACACACAACCTGCTTGGTCCACAAAAGTTTTTATAAGGACTGGTAACTTGGTATAGGGTGCTACGGTACATAGGCCTGAGTGCGTTACAGTCTGCTGTTCTGTAAGGACCGCTATCGGTCCACAATACATAGGGTTGCCGTGCACTACTGCTGACCGCTGCCCTATACTGCAGCAGTCCTTCATTGGTATAGGGACTGACGTACAGTCTGCTAATCACTAACACACAACCTGCTTGGTCCACAAAAGTTCTTATAAGGACTGGTAACTTGGTATAGGGTGCTACGGTACATAGGCCTGAGTGCGTTACAGTCTGCTGTTCTGTAAGGACCGCTATCGGTCCACAATACATAGGGTTGCCGTGCACTACTGCTGACCGCTGCCCTATACTGCAGCAGTCCTTCAGCGGTATAGGGACTGACGCACAGTCTGCTAAACACTAACACACAACCTGCTTGGTCCACAAAAGTTCTTATAAGGACTGGTAACTTGGTATAGGGTGCTACGGTACATAGGCCTGAGTGCAGTACAGTCTGCTGTTCTGTAAGGACCGCTATCGGTCCACAATACATAGGGTTGCCGTGCACTACTGCTGACCGCTGCCCTATACTGCAGCAGTCCTTCATTGGTATAGGGACTGACGTACAGTCTGCTAATCACTAACACACAACCTGCTTGTTCCACAAAAGTTCTTATAAGGACTGGTAACTTGGTATAGGGTGCTACGGTACATAGGCTTGAGTGCGGTACAGTCTGCTGTTCTGTAAGGACCGCTATCGGTCCACAATAGATAGGGTTGACGTGCACCACTGCTGACCGCTGCCCTATACTGCAGCAGTCCTTCAGCGGTATAGGGACTGACGTACAGTCTGCTAAACACTAATACACAACCTGCTTGGTCCACAAAAGTTCTTATAAGGACTGGTAACTTGGTATAGGGTGCTACGGTACATAGGCTTGAGTGCGGTACAGTCTGCTGTTCTGTAAGGACCGCTATCGGTCCACAATAGATAGGGTTGACGTGCACCACTGCTGACCGCTGCCCTATACTGCAGCAGTCCTTCAGCGGTATAGGGACTGACGCACAGTCTGCTAAACACTAACACACAACCTGCTTGGTCCACAAAAGTTTTTATAAGGACTGGTAACTTGGTATAGGGTGCTACGGTACATAGGCCTGAGTGCGTTACAGTCTGCTGTTCTGTAAGGACCGCTATCGGTCCACAATACATAGGGTTGCCGTGCACTACTGCTGACCGCTGCCCTATACTGCAGCAGTCCTTCATTGGTATAGGGACTGACGTACAGTCTGCTAATCACTAACACACAACCTGCTTGGTCCACAAAAGTTCTTATAAGGACTGGTAACTTGGTATAGGGTGCTACGGTACATAGGCCTGAGTGCGTTACAGTCTGCTGTTCTGTAAGGACCGCTATCGGTCCACAATACATAGGGTTGCCGTGCACTACTGCTGACCGCTGCCCTATACTGCAGCAGTCCTTCAGCGGTATAGGGACTGACGCACAGTCTGCTAAACACTAACACACAACCTGCTTGGTCCACAAAAGTTCTTATAAGGACTGGTAACTTGGTATAGGGTGCTACGGTACATAGGCTTGAGTGCGGTACAGTCTGCTGTTCTGTAAGGACCGCTATCGGTCCACAATAGATAGGGTTGACGTGCACCACTGCTGACCGCTGCCCTATACTGCAGCAGTCCTTCAGCGGTATAGGGACTGACGTACAGTCTGCTAAACACTAATACACAACCTGCTTGGTCCACAAAAGTTCTTATAAGGACTGGTAACTTGGTATAGGGTGCTACGGTACATAGGCTTGAGTGCGGTACAGTCTGCTGTTCTGTAAGGACCGCTATAGGTCCACAATAGATAGGGTTGACGTGCACCACTGCTGACCGCTCACCTATACTGCAGCAGTCCTTCAGCGGTATAGGGACTAAGAGTTTTGTCACAGGGTCATTTAAAAAATGACATGCAGAGGAAGAGGCAGGCCCTTCCGCAGGGGTGGTAGGGGTAGGGCAGGAGCAACAGGCTTGAGCCAAAGTGGGAAGTTGCAGAAGGTGCGTTCAATTACTTTAAAGGATGCACCAGACTTGGTTGAGTGGCTCGCTCAGCCTTACTCTTCTGCACCCTCCTCATCCTCTCGATCTGCACCCTCTTCTTCACTCTCTGCTATGTGCACCCCCAAAGACACTACCACCAACAACACGACCACCACCACCACCACCACATACCTTCCGCTTGAGTCACTGGAATTATTTTCCGATCCATATCAAGAGGACATTTCTGATGCGCAGCCACTCTTGGTATTGGATCAGGAAGAGGAGGTAGCAACAAGCGCTACTCAGCAGTCTGACGCCAGTACCCAGATCAGCCCAAGGAGGAGGTTGGTCCCCGGTGTTGCTGCCTACTCTACTTATAGCGGTGGGGAAGGTGACGTTGATGATGACGTGTCTAGTGATGTCACGTGGGTGCCCACAAGAGAGGAAGAGGAGGGGAGTTCAGAGGGAGATATGGACCAGCAGATAGGGAGGAGAAGCAGCAATGACTTACATTGCACAGCAGGGACAAAGCAGACTGCAAATGTATCAGGAGCGAGTCATCGACCATGTACGGTCACATCTGGCGCTCCCAGGACACCGGCACATGGCTCCGCAGTGTGGGCTTTTTTTAACGTGTCCGCTGCTGACAATAGCGTTGCCATCTGCAATCTTTGCAGTCAACGCGTTAGTCGCGGTAAGCCCAATACTCACCTAGGGACGACCGCCTTAAGAAGGCACATGAGCAGCCATCACCGAGCCCAGTGGGAGCAACGGAACACACAAAGCCACACTGCAGGCTCTCACCGTCCAGCCTCGTCTTCTACTTCTCCTTCTCCTCTCTCCTCACAATTGTCCTCCACTCCACCTTCCATCACGCCAAGCTCACATTTTTCTGCAAAAAGGCAGGCTTCCGTGGGCCTAATGTTTGAGCGTAAAAAAATGATGACGCCGGATAACCCTCTTGCCCAACGGTTGGCGGCTGGCTTGTCAGAACTCATAGCCCGCCAACTACTGCCATATAAACTGGTGGACTCGGAGGCCTTTCGCAAATTTGTGGCCATTGGAACACCACAATGGAAGGTCCCAGGAAGGAAGTATTTCTCAGAGAAGGGCATCCCAGAGCTATATGGCCATGTTCAGCGGCAAGTGAATGTATCTCTGGCACACAGTGTCGGTGCCAAGATACATCTGACCACAGACACGTGGTCTAGCAAACACGGGCAGGGAAGGTATATCAGTTTTACTGCCCACTGGGTGAACCTTCTGACGGCCGTCAAGCATGTAACCCGTGGCACCCGTGTAGATTTGGTTTTACCGCCACGGATTGCATGCAGGCCTGACTCTTCTTCTCCTCCTCCTACTCCATCCTCCTCCCTCTCCTCCTCAGCTGCCTCCTCCTTTTCCGCTGCTAGCGTCTCTTCCACTGCACCGCCCAAGCTCCCCAGAACCTATTCCACATGCCAGGTGAGACGTTGCCATGCCGTGCTGCGTCTGTTGTGCCTGGAAGCAAAGAGCCACACTGGCCCGGCACTCCTTTCAGCTTTGCGTTCACAGGCAGATGAGTGGCTAACACCGCTCAATTTGACAGTTGGTAAAGTGGTGTGTGACAACGGTGCCAATCTGCTTAGCGCATTGAAACAGGGCAAAATCACGCACGTGCCGTGCATGGCACACGTCTTAAACTTGGTCGTGCAGCGATTCCTTGTCAAATACCCTGGGGTCCAGGACATCTTGCGGCAGGCAAGGAAAATCTCGGCCCATTTCAGAAGATCTTACACGGCCATGGCTCGCCTTGCTGACATTCAGCGGCGACACCATCTGCCGGTCAGACGTCTTATTTGCGATTGCCCGACGCGATGGAACTCAACCTTCTATATGCTTGATAGGCTGCTCCAGCAGAAACGTGCAGTTAACGTCTACCTGTATGAACTCTGCGAAAGAAACGGTTCTGGGGAGCTGGGTTTTTTTTCACCGCGCCAGTGGCTGCTCATGCGCGACACATGCAGACTTCTGCGGCCATTTGAGGAGATCACCAAACTGGTCAGTCGCAGCCATGGCGCCATCAGTGACATGGTACCTTATGCCTTCTTTCTGGAGCGTGCATTGCGTCGTGTCATTGATCAGGCTGTGGAGGAGCAGGAGCGGGAAGATGAGGAAGTCGCAATGCTGGATGAATTCCCAGGGGGGGCTACTCTATCTGAGACAAGTCAACAACAGGAGTCTGATGAGGAGTCAGAGGAGGATGGTGCCGGGGCGGATGAGCAGGAGCAAGAAGAGCATGCTTTAAACCTTTCTGGGATCCCTGTTGTGCGAGGATGGGGAGAGGAGAATGAAGAGGACGACATTATCCTGGATGATGAGCAGGAGCCAGGCCACCACACCGCTTCCACTTTAGTGCAAATGGGGGCCTTCATGCTCCAGTGTTTTAATAGGGACCCCCGTATAAAAAGCATGAGGGTCAAGGACCAGTACTGGGTGGCAACGTACTTAGACCCCCGGTACAAACACAAAATGGCGGAAATGTTACCGCCGTCGCAGAGGGCTGTCAGAATGCAGCACTTCCAGGCCTTGCTTCGAGAAATGCTGCATTCTGCTTTTGCGTGCGCTGGCAGAGGAGCAATTCCCACTCCCAGAGAAGGATTTGCGGGTACCAATCCAACAGCGCCTGCAAGAAGAGGCCGGTTTGAAGATGTGTTGGTGACTTCGGATATGAGGTCATTCTTTCAGCCGACCCATCGACAGGTGTCATCCGGATCCAGCATCAGGGAACGCCTAGACCGTCAGGTGTCCGACTACATTGGGTTAACGGCCGATGTGGACGCTCTGAGGAGTGATGAACCCCTAGACTACTGGGTGGGCAGGCTTGACCTCTGGCCAGAGCTTGCCCAATTTGCAATCGAACTGTTGGCTTGCCCCTCATCCAGTGTCCTGTCCGAAAGGACGTTCAGCGCAGCAGGGGGGATTGTGACCGATAAGCGTACTCGCCTAGCTCACCACAGTGTTAACTACCTCACATTTCTAAAAATGAATGAGGCATGGATCTCGGAGGAATTCAACACATGTGATCAGTAGACCATGTATATGTCTATAAACAATTTTTGGAATCAAGCACACAGACCTTCTTAATTCATTTGGCTCACTTCCCTGACCCAAAAAAGCACACCGTACTATATGCCCCTACCCTCCTCTTTGAAGAGGTTGAGCGGTGTCATATTTCTACTGGGGCTGCTTATTATGAGGGGTTCCCACCATCCCTGTGCTGTGCTGACTTCCTCCTGGGTGTTCTTATTATGAGGGGCTCCCACCATCCCTGTGCTGTGCTGACTTCCTCCTGGGGGTTCTTATTATGAGGGGATCACACCATCCCTGTGCTGTGCTGACTTCCTCCTGGGGCTGCTTACGGTGCTGCTGTCAGCGCTGTATGTCACGGAGCTGCTGTCAGCGCTGTATGTCACGGAGCTGCTGTCAGCGCTGTATGTCACGGAGCTGCTGTCAGCGCTGTATGTCACGGAGCTGCTGTCAGCGCTGTATGTCACGGAGCTGCTGTCAGCGCTGTATGTCACGGAGCTGCTGTCAGCGCTGTATGTCACGGAGCTGCTGTCAGCGCTGTATGTCACGGAGCTGCTGTCAGCGCTGTATGTCACGGAGCTGCTGTCAGCGCTGTATGTCACGGAGCTGCTGTCAGCGCTGTATGTCACGGTGCTGCTGTCAGCGCTGTATGTCACGGAGCTGCTGTCAGCGCTGTATGTCACGGAGCTGCTGTCAGTGCTGTATGTCACGGAGCTGCTGTCAGCGCTGTATGTCACGGAGCTGCTGTCAGCGCTGTATGTCACGGAGCTGCTGTCAGCGCTGTATGTCACGGTGCTGCTGTCAGCGCTGTATGTCACGGAGCTGCTGTCAGCGCTGTATGTCACGGAGCTGCTGTCAGCGCTGTATGTCACGGAGCTGCTGTCAGCGCTGTATGTCACGGAGCTGCTGTCAGCGCTGTATGTCACGGAGCTGCTGTCAGCGCTGTATGTCACGGAGCTGCTGTCAGCGCTGTATGTCACGGAGCTGCTGTCAGCGCTGTATGTCACGGAGCTGCTGTCAGCGCTGTATGTCACGGAGCTGCTGTCAGCGCTGTATGTCACGGAGCTGCTGTCAGCGCTGTATGTCACGGAGCTGCTGTCAGCGCTGTATGTCACGGAGCTGCTGTCAGCGCTGTATGTCACGGTGCTGCTGTCAGCGCTGTATGTCACGGAGCTGCTGTCAGCGCTGTATGTCACGGAGCTGCTGTCAGTGCTGTATGTCACGGAGCTGCTGTCAGCGCTGTATGTCACGGAGCTGCTGTCAGCGCTGTATGTCACGGAGCTGCTGTCAGCGCTGTATGTCACGGTGCTGCTGTCAGCGCTGTATGTCACGGAGCTGCTGTCAGCGCTGTATGTCACGGAGCTGCTGTCAGCGCTGTATGTCACGGAGCTGCTGTCAGCGCTGTATGTCACGGAGCTGCTGTCAGCGCTGTATGTCACGGAGCTGCTGTCAGCGCTGTATGTCACGGTGCTGATGTCAGTGCTCTGTATTACGGTGCTGCTGTCAGTGCTCTGTATCTCCTGCACCCTCTTGTTTGCCTACCCTGGTCCCTGACCTTCCCTCTCCTCCATTGCCTTCATTAGCTCCATAGTCCTGAATTGTCAGAACAATTTCCCAAATAAAAAAAAAATGCTTGTAGTTATCGATCCCAAATTCACCTCATACATGTATTATGCTATTGTCCAGGTGGTGGGACTACGTGCTACCCCCTAATAATTACCCCGTGGCCGCAAATTCGACCTAAAGGTTTGCGAAATTCGCCTCCCATTGAAGTCAATGGAGCCCGCGGCGAACGGTCGTTTTCGCGAACGTTTGTGTCCGTTCGCGTTTCGCGTTCGCGAAACGTCCCGTCGGAAGTTCGTCCATCACTAGTTATTGGGAAGAAGGATCCCATTACACTGGTGGTTAGTGGGAAGAATGACCCCATTACACTGGTGGTTAGTGGGAAGGAGGACCCCATTATACTGGTGGTTAGTGGGAAGGAGGACCCCATTATACTGGTGGTTAGCGGGAGGAAGGACCCCATTACACTGGTGGTTAGCGGGAAGAAGGACCCCATTACACTGATGGTTAGTGGGAAGAAGGACCACATTATACTGGTGGTTAGCGGGAAGAAGGACCCCATTACACTGGTGGTTATTGGGAAGAAGGACCCCATTATACTGGTGGTTAGTGGGAAGAAGGACCCCATTACACTAGTGGTTAGTGGGAAGAAGGACTACATTACACTGGTGGTTAGTGGGAAGAAGAACCACATTACACTGGTGGTTAGTGGGAAGAAGGACCCCATTACACTAGTGGTTAGTGGGAAGAAGGACTACATTACACTGGTGGTTAGCAGGAAGAAGGACCCCATTACACTGGTGGTTAGTGGGAAGGAGGACCCCATTATACTGGTGGTTAGTGGGAAGAAGGACCCCATTACACTGGTGGTTAGCGGGAAGAAGAACCACATTACACTGGTGGTTATTGGGAAGAAGGACCCCATTACACTGGTGGTTAGCGGGAAGAATGACCCCATTACACTGGTGGTTAGTGGGAAGAAGGACCCCATTACACTGGTGGTTAGTGGGAAGAAGGACTACATTACATTGGTGGTTAGCAGGAAGAAGGATCCCATTACACTGGTGACTAGTGGGAAGAAGGACTACATTACACTGGTGGTTAGTGGGAAGAAGGACCCCATTAAACTGGTGGTTAGTGGGAAGAAGGACCCCATTACACTAGTGGTTAGTGGGAAGAAGGACTACATTACACTGGTGGTTAGTGGGAAGAAGAACCACATTACACTGGTGGTTAGTGGGAAGAAGGACCCCATTACACTAGTGGTTAGTGGGAAGAAGGACTACATTACACTGGTGGTTAGCAGGAAGAAGGACCCCATTACACTTGTGGTTAGTGGGAAGGAGGACCCCATTATACTGGTGGTTAGTGGGAAGAAGGACCCCATTACACTGGTGGTTATTGGGAAGAAGGACCCCATTACACTGGTGGTTATTGGGAAGAAGGATCCCATTACACTGGTGGTTAGTGGGAAGAATGACCCCATTACACTGGTGGTTATTGGGAAGAAGGATCCCATTACACTGGTGGTTAGCGGGAAGAGGAACCCCATTACACTGGTGGCTAGTGGGAAGAAGGACCCCATTACACTGGTGACTAGTGGGAAGAAGGACTACATTACACTGGTGGTTAGTGGGAAGAAGGACCCCATTACACTGGTGGTTAGTGGGAAGAAGGACCCCATTACACTGGTGGTTAGAGGGAAGAAGGACCCCACTACATTGGTGGTTAGCGGGAAGAAGAACCCCATTACACTGGTGGTTAGCGGGAAGAAGAACCCCATTACACTGGTGGCTAGTGGGAACTGGGAAGAAGGACCCCATTACACTGGTGACTAGTGGGAAGAAGGACCCCATTACACTGGTGGTTAGTGGGAGGAAGGACCCCATTACACTGGTGGTTAGTGGGAAGAAGGACTACATTACACTGGTGGTTAGTGGGAAGAAGGACTACATTACACTGGTGGTTAGTGGGAAGAAGGACCCCATTACACTGGTGGTTAGTGGGAAGAAGGACCCCATTACACTGGTGGTTAGTGGGAAGAAGGACTACATTACATTGGTGGTTAGCAGGAAGAAGGATCCCATTACACTGGTGACTAGTGGGAAGAAGAACTACATTATACTGGTGGTTAGTGGGAAGAAGGACTACATTACACTGGTGGTTAGTGGGAAGAAGGACCCCATTAAACTGGTGGTTAGTGGGAAGAAGGACCCCATTACACTAGTGGTTAGTGGGAAGAAGGACTACATTACACTGGTGGTTAGCAGAAAGAAGTACCCCATTACACTGGTGGTTAATGGGAAGAAGGACCCCATTACACTGGTGGTTATTGGGAAGAAGGATCCCATTACACTGGTGGTTAGTGGGAAGAATGACCCCATTACACTGGTGGTTAGTGGGAAGGAGGACCCCATTATACTGGTGGTTAGTGGGAAGGAGGACCCCATTATACTGGTGGTTAGTGGGAAGAAGGACCCCATTACACTGGTGGTTAGCGGGAAGAAGAACCACATTACACTGGTGGTTATTGGGAAGAAGGACCCCATTACACTGGTGGTTATTGGGAAGAAGGATCCCATTACACTGGTGGTTAGTGGGAAGGAGGACCCCATTATACTGGTGGTTAGTGGGAAGGAGGACCCCATTATACTGGTGGTTAGCGGGAGGAAGGACCCCATTACACTGGTGGTTAGCGGGAAGAAGGACCCCATTACACTGGTGGTTAGTGGGAAGAAGGACCACATTATACTGGTGGTTAGCGGGAAGAAGGACCCCATTACACTGGTGGTTATTGGGAAGAAGGACCCCATTATACTGGTGGTTAGTGGGAAGAAGGACCCCATTACACTAGTGGTTAGTGGGAAGAAGGACTACATTACACTGGTGGTTAGTGGGAAGAAGGACCCCATTACACTAGTGGTTAGTGGGAAGAAGGACTACATTACACTGGTGGTTAGCAGGAAGAAGGACCCCATTACACTGGTGGTTAGTGGGAAGGAGGACCCCATTATACTGGTGGTTAGTGGGAAGAAGGACCCCATTACACTGGTGGTTAGCGGGAAGAAGAACCACATTACACTGGTGGTTATTGGGAAGAAGGACCCCATTACACTGGTGGTTAGCGGGAAGAATGACCCCATTACACTGGTGGTTAGTGGGAAGAAGGACCCCATTACACTGGTGGTTAGTGGGAAGAAGGACTACATTACATTGGTGGTTAGCAGGAAGAAGGATCCCATTACACTGGTGACTAGTGGGAAGAAGGACTACATTACACTGGTGGTTAGTGGGAAGAAGGACCCCATTAAACTGGTGGTTAGTGGGAAGAAGGACCCCATTACACTGGTGGTTAGTGGGAAGAAGGACTACATTACATTGGTGGTTAGCAGGAAGAAGGATCCCATTATACTGGTGGTTAGTGGGAAGAAGGACTACATTACACTGGTGGTTAGTGGGAAGAAGGACCCCATTAAACTGGTGGTTAGTGGGAAGAAGGACCCCATTACACTAGTGGTTAGTGGGAAGAAGGACTACATTACACTGGTGGTTAACAGGAAGAAGTACCCCATTACACTGGTGGTTAATGGGAAGAAGGACCCCATTACACTGGTGGTTATTGGGAAGAAGGATCCCATTACACTGGTGGTTAGTGGGAAGAATGACCCCATTACACTGGTGGTTAGTTGGAAGGAGGACCCCATTATACTGGTGGTTAGTGGGAAGGAGGACCCCATTATACTGGTGGTTAGTGGGAAGAAGGACCCCATTACACTGGTGGTTAGCGGGAAGAAGAACCACATTACACTGGTGGTTATTGGAAAGAAGGACCCCATTACACTGGTGGTTATTGGGAAGAAGGATCCCATTACACTGGTGGTTAGTGGGAAGAATGACCCCATTACACTGGTGGTTAGTGGGAAGGAGGACCCCATTATACTGGTGGTTAGTGGGAAGAAGGACCCCATTACACTGGTGGTTAGCGGGAAGAAGAACCACATTACACTGGTGGTTATTGGGAAGAAGGACCCCATTACACTGGTGGTTAGCGGGAAGAATCACCCCATTACACTGGTGGTTAGTGGGAAGAAGGACCCCATTACACTGGTGGTTAGTGGGAAGAAGGACTACATTACATTGGTGGTTAGCAGGAAGAAGGATCCCATTACACTGGTGACTAGTGGGAAGAAGGACTACATTACACTGGTGGTTAGTGGGAAGAAGGACCCCATTAAACTGGTGGTTAGTGGGAAGAAGGACCCCATTACACTGGTGGTTAGTGGGAAGAAGGACTACATTACATTGGTGGTTAGCAGGAAGAAGGATCCCATTATACTGGTGGTTAGTGGGAAGAAGGACTACATTACACTGGTGGTTAGTGGGAAGAAGGACCCCATTAAACTGGTGGTTAGTGGGAAGAAGGACCCCATTACACTAGTGGTTAGTGGGAAGAAGGACTACATTACACTGGTGGTTAACAGGAAGAAGTACCCCATTACACTGGTGGTTAATGGGAAGAAGGACCCCATTACACTGGTGGTTATTGGGAAGAAGGATCCCATTACACTGGTGGTTAGTGGGAAGAATAACCCCATTACACTGGTGGTTAGTTGGAAGGAGGACCCCATTATACTGGTGGTTAGTGGGAAGGAGGACCCCATTATACTGGTGGTTAGTGGGAAGAAGGACCCCATTACACTGGTGGTTAGCGGGAAGAAGAACCACATTACACTGGTGGTTATTGGGAAGAAGGACCCCATTACACTGGTGGTTATTGGGAAGAAGGATCCCATTACACTGGTGGTTAGTGGGAAGAATGACCCCATTACACTGGTGGTTAGTGGGAAGGAGGACCCCATTATACTGGTGGTTAGTGGGAAGGAGGACCCCATTATACTGGTGGTTAGCGGGAGGAAGGACCCCATTACACTGGTGGTTAGCGGGAAGAAGGACCACATTATACTGGTGGTTAGCGGGAAGAAGGACCCCATTACACTGGTGGTTATTGGGAAGAAGGACCCCATTATACTGGTGGTTAGTGGGAAGAAGGACCCCATTACACTGGTGGTTAGTGGGAAGAAGGACCACATTATACTGGTGGTTAGCGGGAAGAAGGACCCCATTACACTGGTGGTTATTGGGAAGAAGGACCCCATTATACTGGTGGTTAGTGGGAAGAAGGACCCCATTACACTAGTGGTTAGTGGGAAGAAGGACTACATTACACTGGTGGTTAGTGGGAAGAAGAACCACATTACACTGGTGGTTAGTGGGAAGAAGGACCCCATTACACTAGTGGTTAGTGGGAAGAAGGACTACATTACACTGGTGGTTAGCAGGAAGAAGGACCCCATTACACTGGTGGTTAGTGGGAAGGAGGACCCCATTATACTGGTGGTTAGTGGGAAGAAGGACCCCATTACACTGGTGGTTAGCGAGAAGAAGAACCACATTACACTGGTGGTTATTGGGAAGAAGGACCCCATTACACTGGTGGTTATTGGGAAGAAGGATCCCATTACACTGGTGGTTAGCGGGAAGAATGACCCCATTACACTGGTGGTTAGTGGGAAGAAGGACCACATTACACTGGTGGTTAGTGGGAAGGAGGAACCCATTATACTGGTGGTTAGCGGGAAGAAGGACCCCATTACACTGGTGGTTAGCGGGAAGAGGTACCCCATTACACTGGTGGTTAGTGGGAAGAATGACCCCATTACACTGGTGGTTATTGGGAAGAAGGATCCCATTACACTGGTGGTTAGTGGGAAGAAGGACTACATTACACTGGTGGTTAGTGGGAAGAAGGACTACATTACACTGGTGGTTAGTGGGAAGAAGAACCCCATTACACTGGTGGTTAGCGGGAAGAAGGACCCCATTACACTGGTGACTAGTGGGAAGAAGGACTGCATTACACTGGTGGTTATTGGGAAGAAGGACCCCATTACACTGGTGGTTAGCGGGAAGAGGAACCCCATTACACTGGTGGCTAGTGGGAAGAAGGACCCCATTACACTGGTGACTAGTGGGAAGAAGGACTACATTACACTGGTGGTTAGTGGGAAGAAGGACCCCATTACACTGGTGGTTAGTGGGAAGAAGGACCCCATTACACTGGTGGTTAGAGGGAAGAAGGACCCCACTACATTGGTGGTTAGCGGGAAGAAGAACCCCATTACACTGGTGGTTAGCGGGAAGAAGAACCCCATTACACTGGTGGCTAGTGGGAACTGGGAAGAAGGACCCCATTACACTGGTGACTAGTGGGAAGAAGGACCCCATTACACTGGTGGTTAGTGGGAGGAAGGACCCCATTACACTGGTGGTTAGTGGGAAGAAGGACTACATTACACTGGTGGTTAGTGGGAAGAAGGACTACATTACACTGGTGGTTAGTGGGAAGAAGGACCCCATTACACTGGTGACTAGTGGGAAGAAGAACTACATTATACTGGTGGTTAGTGGGAAGAAGGACTACATTACACTGGTGGTTAGTGGGAAGAAGGACCCCATTAAACTGGTGGTTAGTGGGAAGAAGGACCCCATTACACTAGTGGTTAGTGGGAAGAAGGACTACATTACACTGGTGGTTAGCAGAAAGAAGTACCCCATTACACTGGTGGTTAATGGGAAGAAGGACCCCATTACACTGGTGGTTATTGGGAAGAAGGATCCCATTACACTGGTGGTTAGTGGGAAGAATGACCCCATTACACTGGTGGTTAGTGGGAAGGAGGACCCCATTATACTGGTGGTTAGTGGGAAGGAGGACCCCATTATACTGGTGGTTAGTGGGAAGAAGGACCCCATTACACTGGTGGTTAGCGGGAAGAAGAACCACATTACACTGGTGGTTATTGGGAAGAAGGACCCCATTACACTGGTGGTTATTGGGAAGAAGGATCCCATTACACTGGTGGTTAGTGGGAAGGAGGACCCCATTATACTGGTGGTTAGTGGGAAGGAGGACCCCATTATACTGGTGGTTAGCGGGAGGAAGGACCCCATTACACTGGTGGTTAGCGGGAAGAAGGACCCCATTACACTGGTGGTTAGTGGGAAGAAGGACCACATTATACTGGTGGTTAGCGGGAAGAAGGACCCCATTACACTGGTGGTTATTGGGAAGAAGGACCCCATTATACTGGTGGTTAGTGGGAAGAAGGACCCCATTACACTAGTGGTTAGTGGGAAGAAGGACTACATTACACTGGTGGTTAGTGGGAAGAAGGACCCCATTACACTAGTGGTTAGTGGGAAGAAGGACTACATTACACTGGTGGTTAGCAGGAAGAAGGACCCCATTACACTGGTGGTTAGTGGGAAGGAGGACCCCATTATACTGGTGGTTAGTGGGAAGAAGGACCCCATTACACTGGTGGTTAGCGGGAAGAAGAACCACATTACACTGGTGGTTATTGGGAAGAAGGACCCCATTACACTGGTGGTTAGCGGGAAGAATGACCCCATTACACTGGTGGTTAGTGGGAAGAAGGACCCCATTACACTGGTGGTTAGTGGGAAGAAGGACTACATTACATTGGTGGTTAGCAGGAAGAAGGATCCCATTACACTGGTGAGTAGTGGGAAGAAGGACTACATTACACTGGTGGTTAGTGGGAAGAAGGACCCCATTAAACTGGTGGTTAGGGGGAAGAAGGACCCCATTACACTGGTGGTTAGTGGGAAGAAGGACTACATTACATTGGTGGTTAGCAGGAAGAAGGATCCCATTATACTGGTGGTTAGTGGGAAGAAGGACTACATTACACTGGTGGTTAGTGGGAAGAAGGACCCCATTAAACTGGTGGTTAGTGGGAAGAAGGACCCCATTACACTAGTGGTTAGTGGGAAGAAGGACTACATTACACTGGTGGTTAACAGGAAGAAGTACCCCATTACACTGGTGGTTAATGGGAAGAAGGACCCCATTACACTGGTGGTTATTGGGAAGAAGGATCCCATTACACTGGTGGTTAGTGGGAAGAATGACCCCATTACACTGGTGGTTAGTGGGAAGGAGGACCCCATTATACTGGTGGTTAGTGGGAAGGAGGACCCCATTATACTGGTGGTTAGTGGGAAGAAGGACCCCATTACACTGGTGGTTAGCGGGAAGAAGAACCACATTACACTGGTGGTTATTGGGAAGAAGGACCCCATTACACTGGTGGTTATTGGGAAGAAGGATCCCATTACACTGGTGGTTAGTGGGAAGAATGACCCCATTACACTGGTGGTTAGTGGGAAGGAGGACCCCATTATACTGGTGGTTAGTGGGAAGGAGGACCCCATTATACTGGTGGTTAGCGGGAGGAAGGACCCCATTACACTGGTGGTTAGCGGGAAGAAGGACCACATTATACTGGTGGTTAGCGGGAAGAAGGACCCCATTACACTGGTGGTTATTGGGAAGAAGGACCCCATTATACTGGTGGTTAGTGGGAAGAAGGACCACATTATACTGGTGGTTAGCGGGAAGAAGGACCCCATTACACTGGTGGTTATTGGGAAGAAGGACCCCATTATACTGGTGGTTAGTGGGAAGAAGGACCCCATTACACTGGTGGTTAGTGGGAAGAAGGACCACATTATACTGGTGGTTAGCGGGAAGAAGGACCCCATTACACTGGTGGTTATTGGGAAGAAGGACCCCATTATACTGGTGGTTAGTGGGAAGAAGGACCCCATTACACTAGTGGTTAGTGGGAAGAAGGACTACATTACACTGGTGGTTAGTGGGAAGAAGAACCACATTACACTGGTGGTTAGTGGGAAGAAGGACCCCATTACACTAGTGGTTAGTGGGAAGAAGGACTACATTACACTGGTGGTTAGCAGGAAGAAGGACCCCATTACACTGGTGGTTAGTGGGAAGGAGGACCCCATTATACTGGTGGTTAGTGGGAAGAAGGACCCCATTACACTGGTGGTTAGCGAGAAGAAGAACCACATTACACTGGTGGTTATTGGGAAGAAGGACCCCATTACACTGGTGGTTATTTGGAAGAAGGATCCCATTACACTGGTGGTTAGCGGGAAGAATGACCCCATTACACTGGTGGTTAGTGGGAAGAAGGACCACATTACACTGGTGGTTAGTGGGAAGGAGGAACCCATTATACTGGTGGTTAGCGGGAAGAAGGACCCCATTACACTGGTGGTTAGCGGGAAGAGGGACCCCATTACACTGGTGGTTAGTGGGAAGAATGACCCCATTACACTGGTGGTTATTGGGAAGAAGGATCCCATTACACTGGTGGTTAGTGGGAAGAAGGACTACATTACACTGGTGGTTAGTGGGAAGAAGGACTACATTACACTGGTGGTTAGTGGGAAGAAGAACCCCATTACACTGGTGGTTAGCGGGAAGAAGGACCCCATTACACTGGTGACTAGTGGGAAGAAGGACTGCATTACACTGGTGGTTAGTGGGAAGAAGAACCACATTACACTGGTGGTTAGTGGGAAGAAGGACCCCATTACACTAGTGGTTAGTGGGAAGAAGGACTACATTACACTGGTGGTTAGCAGGAAGAAGGACCCCATTACACTGGTGGTTAGTGGGAAGGAGGACCCCATTATACTGGTGGTTAGTGGGAAGAAGGACCCCATTACACTGGTGGTTAGCGAGAAGAAGAACCACATTACACTGGTGGTTATTGGGAAGAAGGACCCCATTACACTGGTGGTTATTTGGAAGAAGGATCCCATTACACTGGTGGTTAGCGGGAAGAATGACCCCATTACACTGGTGGTTAGTGGGAAGAAGGACCACATTACACTGGTGGTTAGTGGGAAGGAGGAACCCATTATACTGGTGGTTAGCGGGAAGAAGGACCCCATTACACTGGTGGTTAGCGGGAAGAGGGACCCCATTACACTGGTGGTTAGTGGGAAGAATGACCCCATTACACTGGTGGTTATTGGGAAGAATGACCCCATTACACTGGTGGTTAGTGGGAAGAAGGACTACATTACACTGGTGGTTAGTGGGAAGAAGGACTACATTACACTGGTGGTTAGTGGGAAGAAGAACCCCATTACACTGGTGGTTAGCGGGAAGAAGGACCCCATTACACTGGTGACTAGTGGGAAGAAGGACTGCATTACACTGGTGGTTAGTGGGAAGAAGGACCCCATTACACTGGTGGTTAGCGGGAAGAGGAACCCCATTACACTGGTGGCTAGTGGGAAGAAGGACCCCATTACACTGGTGACTAGTGGGAAGAAGGACTACATTACACTGGTGGTTAGTGGGAAGAAGGACCCCATTACACTGGTGGTTAGTGGGAAGAAGGACCCCATTACACTGGTGGTTAGAGGGAAGAAGGACCCCACTACATTGGTGGTTAGCGGGAAGAAGAACCCCATTACACTGGTGGTTAGCGGGAAGAAGAACCCCATTACACTGGTGGCTAGTGGGAACTGGGAAGAAGGACCCCATTACACTGGTGACTAGTGGGAAGAAGGACCCCATTACACTGGTGGTTAGTGGGAGGAAGGACCCCATTACACTGGTGGTTAGTGGGAAGAAGGACTACATTACACTGGTGGTTAGTGGGAAGAAGGACTACATTACACTGGTGGTTAGTGGGAAGAAGGACCCCATTACACTGGTGGTTAGTGGGAAGAAGGACCCCATTACACTGGTGGTTAGTGGGAAGAAGGACTACATTACATTGGTGGTTAGCAGGAAGAAGGATCCCATTACACTGGTGACTAGTGATGGCCGAACGGTTCGCCCGGCGGTCGTTTCGCGGCGAATTTCCGACTTTCGCCGTCCGCGGGTTCGAACGCCTTTTTCCGTCGTTCGCCCCGGCGGACTTACGTGTTTAATGTATACAAGAACTTTAACCTTTCGTGACACGTTTATCATGTGTTACAGGACAACCAATTGAGACATGACAGCTCATGGACACTTGGACATTCCCCCTAACCTATAAATACACCCGATCCGGTGGCCATTTTACATTCTTTCTTCTGTCACTGTAGGGAAAGGATCCTGTGTGGAGTAGGGACAGAGAAAACGCTAGCTATTTGGTACACAAAAGTTCTTTTCAGGACTGGTATAGGTGTTAGGTCAGCAGCCTGAGTTTCTTTTGTCAGTTTAGATAAAGGGACAGAGCGCTGTATGCTGCTATTTTAGGGACAGCTCAGCCAGATTAGTCTTTCTTCATCATCATCATCATCATCATCATTAGCTGTTACTATCAGGTCCACAAAAGAGCTGTTCCAGCTAATCGTTCCAGCCTACTCTTTTTTGCCAATTTGTATAGGGACAGGCAGGAAGCAGTGTGTCAGGCAGTGAGGATAATTTTAAAGACTTGCTGTTACTATTAGTTCCACAAAGGTTCTTTTCAGGACTGGTATCAGTGGTACGGTAATAGGCTTGTACACGTATAATATTCTTTCTTCCAAATATAGAAAGAATATTATACTTGACTGCTGCCCTTCTGCTGCAGTCTGCTAATCATTCACAACTCACTTGTTCCACAAAAGTTCTTATAAGGACTGGTAACTTGGTCTGTCTAGGGTGCTACGGTACATAGGCTTGGGTGCGGTACAGTCTGCTGTTCTGTAAGGACCGCTATCGGTCCACAATAGATAGGGTTGCCGTGCACTACTGCTGACCGCTGCCCTATACTGCAGCAGTCCTTCAGCGGTATAGGGACTGACGCACAGTCTGCTAAACACTAATACACAACCTGCTTGGTCCACAAAAGTTCTTATAAGGACTGGTAACTTGGTATAGGGTGCTACGGTACATAGGCCTGAGTGCGTTACAGTCTGCTGTTCTGTAAGGACCGCTATCGGTCCACAATACATAGGGTTGACGTGCACTACTGCTGACCGCTGCCCTATACTGCAGCAGTCCTTCAGCGGTATAGGGACTGACGCACAGTCTGCTAAACACTAACACACAACCTGCTTGGTCCACAAAAGTTCTTATAAGGACTGGTAACTTGGTATAGGGTGCTACGGTACATAGGCCTGAGTGCGTTACAGTCTGCTGTTCTGTAAGGACCGCTATCGGTCCACAATACATAGGGTTGCCGTGCACTACTGCTGACCGCTGCCCTATACTGCAGCAGTCCTTCATTGGTATAGGGACTGACGTACAGTCTGCTAATCACTAACACACAACCTGCTTGGTCCACAAAAGTTCTTATAAGGACTGGTAACTTGGTATAGGGTGCTACGGTACATAGGCCTGAGTGCGTTACAGTCTGCTGTTCTGTAAGGACCGCTATCGGTCCACAATACATAGGGTTGCCGTGCACTACTGCTGACCGCTGCCCTATACTGCAGCAGTCCTTCATTGGTATAGGGACTGACGTACAGTCTGCTAATCACTAACACACAACCTGCTTGGTCCACAAAAGTTCTTATAAGGACTGGTAACTTGGTATAGGGTGCTACGGTACATAGGCCTGAGTGCGTTACAGTCTGCTGTTCTGTAAGGACCGCTATCGGTCCACAATACATAGGGTTGCCGTGCACTACTGCTGACCGCTGCCCTATACTGCAGCAGTCCTTCAGCGGTATAGGGACTGACGCACAGTCTGCTAAACACTAACACACAACCTGCTTGGTCCACAAAAGTTCTTATAAGGACTGGTAACTTGGTATAGGGTGCTACGGTACATAGGCCTGAGTGCAGTACAGTCTGCTGTTCTGTAAGGACCGCTATCGGTCCACAATACATAGGGTTGCCGTGCACTACTGCTGACCGCTGCCCTATACTGCAGCAGTCCTTCATTGGTATAGGGACTGACGTACAGTCTGCTAATCACTAACACACAACCTGCTTGGTCCACAAAAGTTCTTATAAGGACTGGTAACTTGGTATAGGGTGCTACGGTACATAGGCCTGAGTGCGTTACAGTCTGCTGTTCTGTAAGGACCGCTATCGGTCCACAATACATAGGGTTGCCGTGCACTACTGCTGACCGCTGCCCTATACTGCAGCAGTCCTTCATTGGTATAGGGACTGACGTACAGTCTGCTAATCACTAACACACAACCTGCTTGGTCCACAAAAGTTTTTATAAGGACTGGTAACTTGGTATAGGGTGCTACGGTACATAGGCCTGAGTGCAGTACAGTCTGCTGTTCTGTAAGGACCGCTATCGGTCCACAATACATAGGGTTGACGTGCACTACTGCTGACCGCTGCCCTATACTGCAGCAGTCCTTCATTGGTATAGGGACTGACGTACAGTCTGCTAATCACTAACACACAACCTGCTTGGTCCACAAAAGTTCTTATAAGGACTGGTAACTTGGTATAGGGTGCTACGGTACATAGGCCTGAGTGCGTTACAGTCTGCTGTTCTGTAAGGACCGCTATCGGTCCACAATACATAGGGTTGCCGTGCACTACTGCTGACCGCTGCCCTATACTGCAGCAGTCCTTCATTGGTATAGGGACTGACGTACAGTCTGCTAATCACTAACACACAACCTGCTTGGTCCACAAAAGTTCTTATAAGGACTGGTAACTTGGTATAGGGTGCTACGGTACATAGGCCTGAGTGCAGTACAGTCTGCTGTTCTGTAAGGACCGCTATCGGTCCACAATACATAGGGTTGCCGTGCACTACTGCTGACCGCTGCCCTATACTGCAGCAGTCCTTCATTGGTATAGGGACTGACGTACAGTCTGCTAATCACTAACACACAACCTGCTTGGTCCACAAAAGTTCTTATAAGGACTGGTAACTTGGTATAGGGTGCTACGGTACATAGGCCTGAGTGCGTTACAGTCTGCTGTTCTGTAAGGACCGCTATCGGTCCACAATACATAGGGTTGCCGTGCACTACTGCTGACCGCTGCCCTATACTGCAGCAGTCCTTCATTGGTATAGGGACTGACGTACAGTCTGCTAATCACTAACACACAACCTGCTTGGTCCACAAAAGTTTTTATAAGGACTGGTAACTTGGTATAGGGTGCTACGGTACATAGGCCTGAGTGCAGTACAGTCTGCTGTTCTGTAAGGACCGCTATCGGTCCACAATACATAGGGTTGACGTGCACTACTGCTGACCGCTGCCCTATACTGCAGCAGTCCTTCATTGGTATAGGGACTGACGTACAGTCTGCTAATCACTAACACACAACCTGCTTGGTCCACAAAAGTTCTTATAAGGACTGGTAACTTGGTATAGGGTGCTACGGTACATAGGCCTGAGTGCGTTACAGTCTGCTGTTCTGTAAGGACCGCTATCGGTCCACAATACATAGGGTTGCCGTGCACTACTGCTGACCGCTGCCCTATACTGCAGCAGTCCTTCATTGGTATAGGGACTGACGTACAGTCTGCTAATCACTAACACACAACCTGCTTGGTCCACAAAAGTTTTTATAAGGACTGGTAACTTGGTATAGGGTGCTACGGTACATAGGCTTGAGTGCGGTACAGTCTGCTGTTCTGTAAGGACCGCTATCGGTCCACAATAGATAGGGTTGACGTGCACCACTGCTGACCGCTGCCCTATACTGCAGCAGTCCTTCAGCGGTATAGGGACTGACGTACAGTCTGCTAAACACTAATACACAACCTGCTTGGTCCACAAAAGTTCTTATAAGGACTGGTAACTTGGTATAGGGTGCTACGGTACATAGGCTTGAGTGCGGTACAGTCTGCTGTTCTGTAAGGACCGCTATAGGTCCACAATAGATAGGGTTGACGTGCACCACTGCTGACCGCTGCCCTATACTGCAGCAGTCCTTCAGCGGTATAGGGACTGACGTACAGTCTGCTAAACACTAATACACAACCTGCTTGGTCCACAAAAGTTCTTATAAGGACTGGTAACTTGGTATAGGGTGCTACGGTACATAGGCTTGAGTGCGGTACAGTCTGCTGTTCTGTAAGGACCGCTATAGGTCCACAATAGATAGGGTTGACGTGCACCACTGCTGACCGCTCACCTATACTGCAGCAGTCCTTCAGCGGTATAGGGACTAAGAGTTTTGTCACAGGGTCATTTAAAAAATGACATGCAGAGGAAGAGGCAGGCCCTTCCGCAGGGGTGGTAGGGGTAGGGCAGGAGCAACAGGCTTGAGCCAAAGTGGGAAGTTGCAGAAGGTGCGTTCAATTACTTTAAAGGATGCACCAGACTTGGTTGAGTGGCTCGCTCAGCCTTACTCTTCTGCACCCTCCTCATCCTCTCGATCTGCACCCTCTTCTTCACTCTCTGCTATGTGCACCCCCAAAGACACTACCACCAACAACACGACCACCACCACCACCACCACATACCTTCCGCTTGAGTCACTGGAATTATTTTCCGATCCATATCAAGAGGACATTTCTGATGCGCAGCCACTCTTGGTATTGGATCAGGAAGAGGAGGTAGCAACAAGCGCTACTCAGCAGTCTGACGCCAGTACCCAGATCAGCCCAAGGAGGAGGTTGGTCCCCGGTGTTGCTGCCTACTCTACTTATAGCGGTGGGGAAGGTGACGTTGATGATGACGTGTCTAGTGATGTCACGTGGGTGCCCACAAGAGAGGAAGAGGAGGGGAGTTCAGAGGGAGATATGGACCAGCAGATAGGGAGGAGAAGCAGCAATGACTTACATTGCACAGCAGGGACAAAGCAGACTGCAAATGTATCAGGAGCGAGTCATCGACCATGTACGGTCACATCTGGCGCTCCCAGGACACCGGCACATGGCTCCGCAGTGTGGGCTTTTTTTAACGTGTCCGCTGCTGACAATAGCGTTGCCATCTGCAATCTTTGCAGTCAACGCGTTAGTCGCGGTAAGCCCAATACTCACCTAGGGACGACCGCCTTAAGAAGGCACATGAGCAGCCATCACCGAGCCCAGTGGGAGCAACGGAACACACAAAGCCACACTGCAGGCTCTCACCGTCCAGCCTCGTCTTCTACTTCTCCTTCTCCTCTCTCCTCACAATTGTCCTCCACTCCACCTTCCATCACGCCAAGCTCACATTTTTCTGCAAAAAGGCAGGCTTCCGTGGGCCTAATGTTTGAGCGTAAAAAAATGATGACGCCGGATAACCCTCTTGCCCAACGGTTGGCGGCTGGCTTGTCAGAACTCATAGCCCGCCAACTACTGCCATATAAACTGGTGGACTCGGAGGCCTTTCGCAAATTTGTGGCCATTGGAACACCACAATGGAAGGTCCCAGGAAGGAAGTATTTCTCAGAGAAGGGCATCCCAGAGCTATATGGCCATGTTCAGCGGCAAGTGAATGTATCTCTGGCACACAGTGTCGGTGCCAAGATACATCTGACCACAGACACGTGGTCTAGCAAACACGGGCAGGGAAGGTATATCAGTTTTACTGCCCACTGGGTGAACCTTCTGACGGCCGTCAAGCATGTAACCCGTGGCACCCGTGTAGATTTGGTTTTACCGCCACGGATTGCATGCAGGCCTGACTCTTCTTCTCCTCCTCCTACTCCATCCTCCTCCCTCTCCTCCTCAGCTGCCTCCTCCTTTTCCGCTGCTAGCGTCTCTTCCACTGCACCGCCCAAGCTCCCCAGAACCTATTCCACATGCCAGGTGAGACGTTGCCATGCCGTGCTGCGTCTGTTGTGCCTGGAAGCAAAGAGCCACACTGGCCCGGCACTCCTTTCAGCTTTGCGTTCACAGGCAGATGAGTGGCTAACACCGCTCAATTTGACAGTTGGTAAAGTGGTGTGTGACAACGGTGCCAATCTGCTTAGCGCATTGAAACAGGGCAAAATCACGCACGTGCCGTGCATGGCACACGTCTTAAACTTGGTCGTGCAGCGATTCCTTGTCAAATACCCTGGGGTCCAGGACATCTTGCGGCAGGCAAGGAAAATCTCGGCCCATTTCAGAAGATCTTACACGGCCATGGCTCGCCTTGCTGACATTCAGCGGCGACACCATCTGCCGGTCAGACGTCTTATTTGCGATTGCCCGACGCGATGGAACTCAACCTTCTATATGCTTGATAGGCTGCTCCAGCAGAAACGTGCAGTTAACGTCTACCTGTATGAACTCTGCGAAAGAAACGGTTCTGGGGAGCTGGGTTTTTTTTCACCGCGCCAGTGGCTGCTCATGCGCGACACATGCAGACTTCTGCGGCCATTTGAGGAGATCACCAAACTGGTCAGTCGCAGCCATGGCGCCATCAGTGACATGGTACCTTATGCCTTCTTTCTGGAGCGTGCATTGCGTCGTGTCATTGATCAGGCTGTGGAGGAGCAGGAGCGGGAAGATGAGGAAGTCGCAATGCTGGATGAATTCCCAGGGGGGGCTACTCTATCTGAGACAAGTCAACAACAGGAGTCTGATGAGGAGTCAGAGGAGGATGGTGCCGGGGCGGATGAGCAGGAGCAAGAAGAGCATGCTTTAAACCTTTCTGGGATCCCTGTTGTGCGAGGATGGGGAGAGGAGAATGAAGAGGACGACATTATCCTGGATGATGAGCAGGAGCCAGGCCACCACACCGCTTCCACTTTAGTGCAAATGGGGGCCTTCATGCTCCAGTGTTTTAATAGGGACCCCCGTATAAAAAGCATGAGGGTCAAGGACCAGTACTGGGTGGCAACGTACTTAGACCCCCGGTACAAACACAAAATGGCGGAAATGTTACCGCCGTCGCAGAGGGCTGTCAGAATGCAGCACTTCCAGGCCTTGCTTCGAGAAATGCTGCATTCTGCTTTTGCGTGCGCTGGCAGAGGAGCAATTCCCACTCCCAGAGAAGGATTTGCGGGTACCAATCCAACAGCGCCTGCAAGAAGAGGCCGGTTTGAAGATGTGTTGGTGACTTCGGATATGAGGTCATTCTTTCAGCCGACCCATCGACAGGTGTCATCCGGATCCAGCATCAGGGAACGCCTAGACCGTCAGGTGTCCGACTACATTGGGTTAACGGCCGATGTGGACGCTCTGAGGAGTGATGAACCCCTAGACTACTGGGTGGGCAGGCTTGACCTCTGGCCAGAGCTTGCCCAATTTGCAATCGAACTGTTGGCTTGCCCCTCATCCAGTGTCCTGTCCGAAAGGACGTTCAGCGCAGCAGGGGGGATTGTGACCGATAAGCGTACTCGCCTAGCTCACCACAGTGTTAACTACCTCACATTTCTAAAAATGAATGAGGCATGGATCTCGGAGGAATTCAACACATGTGATCAGTAGACCATGTATATGTCTATAAACAATTTTTGGAATCAAGCACACAGACCTTCTTAATTCATTTGGCTCACTTCCCTGACCCAAAAAAGCACACCGTACTATATGCCCCTACCCTCCTCTTTGAAGAGGTTGAGCGGTGTCATATTTCTACTGGGGCTGCTTATTATGAGGGGTTCCCACCATCCCTGTGCTGTGCTGACTTCCTCCTGGGTGTTCTTATTATGAGGGGCTCCCACCATCCCTGTGCTGTGCTGACTTCCTCCTGGGGGTTCTTATTATGAGGGGATCACACCATCCCTGTGCTGTGCTGACTTCCTCCTGGGGCTGCTTACGGTGCTGCTGTCAGCGCTGTATGTCACGGAGCTGCTGTCAGCGCTGTATGTCACGGAGCTGCTGTCAGCGCTGTATGTCACGGAGCTGCTGTCAGCGCTGTATGTCACGGAGCTGCTGTCAGCGCTGTATGTCACGGTGCTGCTGTCAGCGCTGTATGTCACGGAGCTGCTGTCAGCGCTGTATGTCACGGAGCTGCTGTCAGTGCTGTATGTCACGGAGCTGCTGTCAGCGCTGTATGTCACGGAGCTGCTGTCAGCGCTGTATGTCACGGAGCTGCTGTCAGCGCTGTATGTCACGGTGCTGCTGTCAGCGCTGTATGTCACGGAGCTGCTGTCAGCGCTGTATGTCACGGAGCTGCTGTCAGTGCTGTATGTCACGGAGCTGCTGTCAGCGCTGTATGTCACGGAGCTGCTGTCAGCGCTGTATGTCACGGAGCTGCTGTCAGCGCTGTATGTCACGGTGCTGCTGTCAGCGCTGTATGTCACGGAGCTGCTGTCAGCGCTGTATGTCACGGAGCTGCTGTCAGCGCTGTATGTCACGGAGCTGCTGTCAGCGCTGTATGTCACGGAGCTGCTGTCAGCGCTGTATGTCACGGAGCTGCTGTCAGCGCTGTATGTCACGGTGCTGATGTCAGTGCTCTGTATTACGGTGCTGCTGTCAGTGCTCTGTATCTCCTGCACCCTCTTGTTTGCCTACCCTGGTCCCTGACCTTCCCTCTCCTCCATTGCCTTCATTAGCTCCATAGTCCTGAATTGTCAGAACAATTTCCCAAATAAAAAAAAATGCTTGTAGTTATCGATCCCAAATTCACCTCATACATGTATTATGCTATTGTCCAGGTGGTGGGACTACGTGCTACCCCCTAATAATTACCCCGTGGCCGCAAATTCGACCTAAAGGTTTGCGAAATTCGCCTCCCATTGAAGTCAATGGAGCCCGCGGCGAACGGTCGTTTTCGCGAACGTTTGTGCCCGTTCGCGTTTCGCGTTCGCGAAACGTCCCGTCGGAAGTTCGTCCATCACTACTGGTGACTAGTGGGAAGAAGAACTACATTATACTGGTGGTTAGTGGGAAGAAGGACTACATTACACTGGTGGTTAGTGGGAAGAAGGACCCCATTAAACTGGTGGTTAGTGGGAAGAAGGACCCCATTACACTAGTGGTTAGTGGGAAGAAGGACTACATTACACTGGTGGTTAGCAGGAAGAAGTACCCCATTACACTGGTGGTTAATGGGAAGAAGGACCCCATTACACTGGTGGTTATTGGGAAGAAGGATCCCATTACACTGGTGGTTAGTGGGAAGAATGACCCCATTACACTGGTGGTTAGTGGGAAGGAGGACCCCATTATACTGGTGGTTAGTGGGAAGGAGGACCCCATTATACTGGTGGTTAGTGGGAAGAAGGACCCCATTACACTGGTGGTTAGTGGGAAGAAGAACCACATTACACTGGTGGTTATTGGGAAGAAGGACCCCATTACACTGGTGGTTATTGGGAAGAAGGATCCCATTACACTGGTGGTTAGTGGGAAGGAGGACCCCATTATACTGGTGGCTAGTGGGAAGGAGGACCCCATTATACTGGTGGTTAGCGGGAGGAAGGACCCCATTACACTGGTGGTTAGCGGGAAGAAGGACCCCATTACACTGGTGGTTAGTGGGAAGAAGGACCACATTATACTGGTGGTTAGCGGGAAGAAGGACCCCATTACACTGGTGGTTATTGGGAAGAAGGACCCCATTATACTGGTGGTTAGTGGGAAGAAGGACCCCATTACACTAGTGGTTAGTGGGAAGAAGGACTACATTACACTGGTGGTTAGTGGGAAGAAGAACCACATTACACTGGTGGTTAGTGGGAAGAAGGACCCCATTACACTAGTGGTTAGTGGGAAGAAGGACTACATTACACTGGTGGTTAGCAGGAAGAAGGACCCCATTACACTGGTGGTTAGTGGGAAGGAGGACCCCATTATACTGGTGGTTAGTGGGAAGAAGGACCCCATTACACTGGTGGTTAGCGGGAAGAAGAACCACATTACACTGGTGGTTATTGGGAAGAAGGACCCCATTACACTGGTGGTTAGCGGGAAGAATGACCCCATTACACTGGTGGTTAGTGGGAAGAAGGACCCCATTACACTGGTGGTTAGTGGGAAGAAGGACTACATTACATTGGTGGTTAGCAGGAAGAAGGATCCCATTACACTGGTGACTAGTGGGAAGAAGGACTACATTATACTGGTGGTTAGTGGGAAGAAGGACCCCATTAAACTGGTGGTTAGTGGGAAGAAGGACCCCATTACACTAGTGGTTAGTGGGAAGAAGGACTACATTACACTGGTGGTTAGCAGGAAGAAGTACCCCATTACACTGGTGGTTAATGGGAAGAAGGACCCCATTACACTGGTGGTTATTGGGAAGAAGGATCCCATTACACTGGTGGTTAGTGGGAAGAATGACCCCATTACACTGGTGGTTAGTGGGAAGGAGGACCCCATTATACTGGTGGTTAGTGGGAAGGAGGACCCCATTATACTGGTGGTTAGTGGGAAGGAGGACCCCATTATACTGGTGGTTAGTGGGAAGAAGGACCCCATTACACTGGTGGTTAGCGGGAAGAAGAACCACATTACACTGGTGGTTATTGGGAAGAAGGACCCCATTACACTGGTGGTTAGCGGGAAGAATGACCCCATTACACTGGTGTTTAGTGGGAAGAAGGACCCCATTACACTGGTGGTTAGTGGGAAGAAGGACTACATTACATTGGTGGTTAGCAGGAAGAAGGATCCCATTACACTGGTGACTAGTGGGAAGAAGGACTACATTATACTGGTGGTTAGTGGGAAGAAGGACTACATTACACTGGTGGTTAGCAGGAAGAAGTACCCCATTACACTGGTGGTTAATGGGAAGAAGGACCCCATTACACTGGTGGTTATTGGGAAGAAGGATACCATTACACTGGTGGTTAGTGGGAAGAATGATCCCATTACACTGGTGGTTAGTGGGAAGGAGGACCCCATTATACTGGTGGTTAGTGGGAAGGAGGACCCCATTATACTGGTGGTTAGTGGGAAGAAGGACCCCATTACACTGGTGGTTAGCGGGAAGAAGAACCACATTACACTGGTGGTTATTGGGAAGAAGGACCCCATTACACTGGTGGTTATTGGGAAGAAGGATCCCATTACACTGGTGGTTAGTGGGAAGAATGACCCCATTACACTGGTGGTTAGTGGGAAGGAGGACCCCATTATACTGGTGGTTAGTGGGAAGAAGGACCCCATTACACTAGTGGTTAGTGGGAAGAAGGACTACATTACACTGGTGGTTAGTGGGAAGAAGAACCACATTACACTGGTGGTTAGTGGGAAGAAGGACCCTATTACACTAGTGGTTAGTGGGAAGAAGGACTACATTACACTGGTGGTTAGCAGGAAGAAGGACCCCATTACACTGGTGGTTAGTGGGAAGGAGGACCCCATTATACTGGTGGTTAGTGGGAAGAAGGACCCCATTACACTGGTGGTTAGCGGGAAGAAGAACCACATTACACTGGTGGTTATTGGGAAAAAGGACCCCATTACACTGGTGGTTATTGGGAAGAAGGATCCCATTACACTGGTGGTTAGCGGGAAGAATGACCCCATTACACTGGTGGTTAGTGGGAAGAAGGACCACATTACACTGGTGGTTAGTGGGAAGGAGGAACCCATTATACTGGTGGTTAGCGGGAAGAAGGACCCCATTACACTGGTGGTTAGCGGGAAGAGGGACCCCATTACACTGGTGGTTAGTGGGAAGAATGACCCCATTACACTGGTGGTTATTGGGAAGAAGGATCCCATTACACTGGTGGTTAGTGGGAAGAATGACCCCATTACACTGGTGGTTAGTGGGAAGAAGAACCACATTACACTGGTGGTTAGTGGGAAGGAGGAACCCATTATACTGGTGGTTAGCGGGAAGAGGGACCCCATTACACTGGTGGTTAGTGGGATGAACACACCCCTTGCAGAAAATATCATTGGTTTTGGTATTTACTTATCTGAGAGGCAGAAATGAATTGCTGAGGGAACTCTGCTCACCTCTGGAGGAGTCCGGGTGGAGTGAGGCCGAGGGTCCAGTAGGGCAGAGCTCATCAGGCGGCGGTGTCCATGATATCCAGATCAACCTTCATGAACCAATTTGTGAGGCAAGCCGACCTCCATTGTATAAGACATGCGGCACTCCTTAGGAGAGAGTCCGGCAGTTTATAGACCGGCTTCCGTTGTTTGAATAATAATTAACAATTTTCAAGGCAAAACTTTGGGTACCAAAAATTGGAAGTGTGTTGTCACCCTTTTAGTAGTTTGTGTCTCTGAAGACCCTTCCCTTCCCGATGAGCGGGTCTACTCCCCTGCTCGGTGATGGACCTCTCATCTTTCTCCTGGTCTTGGTGGACAAGGCACAACTTTCCTTGTTCTAATCTGCGGGGATCAGCCGGGAAAGACATTGGATGTAGGAGGCGGGCGGAGCCACCCGGTGGTGCCACTTCCTTCTGATTGGCTGTTTAGTCTGAGTGCTGGGAAATGTAGTGCAGAGGCGCTGGCATGAAGCCTCCACAGCAAGGCATGGGGCACTTCCTTGGATCTCGTACACCATTTCCATGGATCGTACAGAATGGAGAGGGACCATGACCGCTAGGGGGGTATTTAAAAAGTGTTCTCATGTAAATGCGAAGGGTTCTAAAGTGGACCTGTCATCAGATATATTATTTATAATAAATGGGACCGGTCTAAACTACGTGGCATGTTTACCAATGCCAGGAGCCTGGCAGACAAGATGGGTGAACTAGAGATACTGTTGTACAGAGGCGGCTCTAGACTTTCTGAGGCCTTAGGCAAAACTTAGACATGAGGCCCCACTCACGCCCATAATGGGAAAAATATTATAAAAATGATAAAAATTAACTGTATGAATGCATATATTAACTTAATTCCTATGAACTATGAATTCACCGTTTCTATAAATTTCTCTAGCCAATTATTCTTTAATCAAATATCATTAAACATAGGGTGGGTGGGTATATATGTTACACGCACACAGATATAGATCAAATTGTGCAGCTGCCTACTCATTATCCTTTGTGCTGTCTCATAAATGTGAAATTAATTTGTCAACAAAGTATAAAACAAAAAAAAAAGTAATTTTACAACATATTCTAAAACATAACCTGTTTAATGCAACAAGTCCAATCCAGCTAAGGAGCAGTCCCAGCTGAGGGATATAGTCATAGTCCAACCCAGCTGATAGACATAGTCCGACCCATCCAATCCAGCTAAGGGACAGTCCCAGATAAGAGACAGCCCAGCTAAGAGACAGTCCAATCCAGCTAAAGGACAGTCACCGACCTCACATCCATGATACAAGAGATGGTCAGAGACTGTGTACGGGCAATAATACAGGAGATGGTCAGAGACTGTGTGTGGACAATGATACAGGAGATGGTCAGAGACTGTGTGTGGACAATGATACAGGAGATGGTCAGAGTCTATGCAGACAATTATACAGGAGACGGTCAGAGACTGTGCAGACAATGATACAGGCAAGGGTCAGAGACTGTGGACAATGATACAGGAGATGGTTTTATTATGGTAATGACAAGCAAACTCTTACCTGGCTAACATGGTATCAAACGTTGGAGCCACTGACAGGGTGCTGACAGACAATCATGCAGGAGATGGTCATAGACTGCGGAAAATTATACAGGAGATGGTCAGAGACTGTGTGTGGACAATGAATCAGGAGATGGTCAGAGACTGTGTGTGGACAATGAATAAGGAGATGGCCAGAGACTGTGTGTGGACAATGATACAGGAGACGGTCAGAGACTGTGTGTGGACAATGATACAGGAGACGGTCAGAGACTGTGTGTGGACAATGATACAGGAGATGGTCAGAGTCTATGCAGACAATTATACAGGAGACGGTCAGAGACTGTGCAGACAATGATACAGGCAAGGGTCAGAGACTGTGGACAATGATACAGGAGATGGTTTTATTATGGTAATGACAAGCAAACTCTTACCTGGCTAACATGGTATCAAACGTTGGAGCCACTGACAGGGTGCTGACAGACAATCATGCAGGAGATGGTCATAGACTGCGGAAAATTATACAGGAGATGGTCAGAGACTGTGTGTGGACAATGAATCAGGAGATGGTCAGAGACTGTGTGTGGACAATGAATAAGGAGATGGCCAGAGACTGTGTGTGGACAATGATACAGGAGACGGTCAGAGACTGTGTGTGGACAATGATACAGGAGACGGTCAGAGACTGTGTGTGGACAATGATACAGGAGACGGTCAGAGACTGTGTGTGGACAATGATACAGGAGACGGTCAGAGACTGTGTGTGGACAAGGATACAGGAGACGGTCAGAGACTGTGTGTGGACAAGGATACAGGAGACGGTCAGAGACTTGCAGAGACAATGATACAGGAGACGGTTTTATTATGGTAATAACAAGCAAACTCTTACCTGGCTAACACGGTATGAAAAGTTGGAGCCACTGACAGGGTGCTGACAGACAATCATGCCACAAAGATGCAGGAGATGGTCAGATACTGTGCGCAGATAATGATACAGGAAATGGTCAGAGACTGTGGGCGGACAATGATACAGGAGCCACTGTGCCATCAAAAGCAGCCACCGTGCCAGTAATCGCAGCCACTGTGTCATCAAACACAGCCACTGTGTCATCAAACGCAGCCACTGTGCCCTCAAACGCAGCCACTGTGCCAAAACGCAGCCACTGTGCCCATCAATTGCAGCCACTGTGCCCATCAAACTCAGCCACTGTGCCCATCAAATGCAGCCACTGCGCCATCAAACGCAGCCACTGTGCCATCAAACGCAACCACTGTGCCATCAAACGCAGCCACTGTGCCCTCAAACGCAGCCACTGTGCCCTCAAACGCAGCGACTGTGCCCTCAAACGCAGCCACTGTGCTCATCAATTGCAGCCACTGTGCCCATCAAATGCAGCCACTGCGCCATCAAACACAGCCACTGTGCCATCAAACGCATCCACTGTGCCATCAAACGCAGCCACTGTGCCCATCAAACGCAGCCACTGCGACATCAAACGCAGCCACCGTGCCAACAAAAGCAGCCACCGTGCCATCAAACACAGCCACTGTGCCCATCAATTGCAGCCACTGTGCCATCAAACTCAGCCACTGTGCCCATCAAATGCAGCCACCGTGCCCATCAAATGCAGCCACTGCGCCATCAATTGCAGCCACCGTGCCATCAAACTCAGCCACTGTGCCCATCAAATGCAGTCACTGCGCCATCAAACGTAGCCACTGTGCCCATCAAACGCAGCCACTGTGCCATCAAATGCAGCCACTGTGCCATCAAACGCAGCCACTGTGCCATCAAACACAGCCACCGTGCCCATCAAATGCAGCCACTGTGCCCATCAATTGCAGCCACCGTGCCCATCAATTGCAGCCACCGTGCCATCAAACTCAGCCACTGTGCCCATCAATTGCAGCCACCGTGCCATCAAACTCAGCCACTGTGCCCATCAATTGCAGCCACCGTGCCATCAAACTCAGCCACTGTACCCATCAAATGCAGTCATTGCGCCATCAAACGCAGCCACTGTGCCATCAAACGCCGCCACTGTGCCATCAAACGCAGCCACTGTGCCCATCAATTGCAGCCACTGTGCCATCAAACACAGCCACCGTGCCCATCAAATGCAGCCACCGTGTCATCAAACTCAGCCACTGTGCCCATCAAATGCAGCCACTGTGCCATCAATTGCAGCCACCGTGCCATCAAACTCAGCCACTGTGCCCATCAAATGCAGTCACTGCGCCATCAAATGCAGCCACTGTGCCAGCAAACGCAGCCACTGTGCCCATCAAACGCAGCCACTGTGCCATCAAACGCAGCCACTGTGCCCATCAAACTCAGCCACTGTGCCATCAAACGCAGCCACTGTGCCATCAAACACAGCCACCGTGCCCATCAAATGCAGCCACTGTGCCATCAAACGCAGCCACTGTGCTCAATAATTGCAGCCACTGTGCCATTAAACCCAGCCACTGTGCCATCAATTGCAGCCACCATGCCATCAAACACAGCCACTGTAAAGCATCCTCAGTAAAGCAGATGAAAAGTTATTTTTAGAATGTGTGAAAATAAAACTGTCTTGTCAATGCAGAGTTAATATGGCCTTTGGACTCTTAGATTTGGTGGGGGTGCATTGTTGTTAGGTTTTTCATATATATATATATATATATATATATATATATATATATATATATATATATATATATATATATATATATATATATATATATATATATATATATATATATATATATATATATATGAAAAACCTATATATAAACTGTACCTGATGATCCTGCTCCTCGCCTTGGTGACAAATTGGTAAAGGCAGCAGGACTCAGTTGGAGAAGCAACACATGATGTTCTAGCTCTGCCCTGCAGTGCAATCTGGGAGTTGTAGTCTCTGCAGAGCACAGGCACCAGACGGCCATGTTAAAGTCTATGTGCCTGTGCTCTGTGGGAGAACTACAATTCCCGGCATGCAATGGGGCCGCCGTTAGGGGAAGGAAGGGCTAGGACTCGGAGGACAGCGCTGCTGCTATTGGACACACAGGCAGCCTAAGCCATGCATATTAGACAGTCGGACATACTCTTATCACCCCCCTCATCCACCGCCGCGGAGCTCACTCTGTCTGCAGCTGTGTGCAGCGCGCCCGCCGCTCGCTCACCCCGCCGTTTGAGAGACACTCCACACAGCAGCAGACAGTGCAGCACAACACCTCAGAGACAAATTAGGCAATCGCTCGATGGCGAGGCCCTTCCTGTGGGCGAGGCCTAAGGCAATCGCCTAATTTGCCTAATTAAAGAGCCGCCTCTGCTGTTGTACGAGGAGGATTTGGGTTTTGTGGGGATTTCAGAGACCTGGTTCATCAGCTCTCATGATTGGCTGGCAAACGTTCAAGGGTATTCCCTTTATCGCAAGGATAGAGAGGGTAAAAAAGGGGGAGGGGTATGCCTGTATATCAAGAATAATGTACAAGTGAATGTGAGAGATGACATGACTAAGGGATCTAGGGAGGAGGGGGAATCCTTATGGGTAGAGCTTCAAAGGGATGAAGCTAAGGGGAAAATAATACTGGGAGTATGCTATAGACCCCTAACCTGAGGGAGGAGGGGGAGGCGGACCTCCTATCATAATTTGGATTAGCAGCAAGGATGGGAAGTGTTATCATAATGGGGGGGATTTTCATTATCCAGACATAGACTGAGCGGAGGGAACCGCACATTCATCTAAGGCTCTCCAGTTCCTAAATGTCTTGCAGGACAATTTCATGGGTCAGATGGTAGACGCACCAACTAGAAATAAAGCATTACTGGATCTACTGATTACCAACAATACAGACCTGATCACGGATGTGGAAATACGGGGCAATTTAGGGAACAGCGTTCACAGGTCAATTGGCTTCAGTATAAATCACACAAATAGGAAACATAAGCGAAATACAAAGACACTCAATTTTAAAAGAGCCAACTTCCCTAAACTATGAACCTTACTAGAAGATATAAATTGGGATAAAATCTTAGGAACAAAGAACACGGAGGAGAGATGGGTTTGCTTTAAGAGCATATTAAATAAGGACATTAGCCAATGCTTCCCATTGGGTAATAAATTAAAGTCCTGGCTGGTGTAACACTAGGGATGAGCCGAACACCCCCCCCCCCCCCGGTTCGGTTCGCACCAGGACCTGCAAACAGACCGAAAATTTGCGTGAACTTTAGAACTCCATTAAAGTCTATGGGACTCGAACGTTCAAAATCAAAAGTGCTAATTTTAAAGGCTAATATGCAAGTTATTGTCCTAAAAAGTGTTTGGGGACCTGGATCCTGCCCCAGGGGACATGGATCAATGCAAAAAGAAGTTTTAAAAACGGCCGTTTTTTCGGGAGCAGTGATTTTAACCACTTAAGGACCGCCTCACGCCGATGTACGTCGCCAGAATGGCACGGCTGGGCACAGGCACGTACAGTTCCGTTTGCCCTTTAAGAGCCCAGCCGTGGGTCGTGCGCGCACGGCTGGAGGTGCACTCGCGACCCGGTCCTGAGCTCCGTGACCGTGGCCACGGGACCCGCGGACCCAATGTCCCGCGATCGGGTCACAGAGCTGAAGAACGAGGAGAGGTAAGGCCGCGTACACACGAGCGGACTTTTCGACATCCAAAGTCCGACGGACTGAGTCCGTCAGACTATCCGATCGTGTGTGGGCTGCAACGGACTTTAGCTTCACTAAAGTCTGACGGACTTTAGAAATGAAGCATGCTTCAAATTTTCCCGACGGAACTCCGCCGGACCCGGTCCCCTTCGAAAAATCCGCTCGTGTGTATGCTACTCCGACGGACTAAAACCGACGCTAGGGCAGCTATTGGCTACTGGCTATGAACTTCCTTATTCGAATCCAGTCGTACGTCATCACGTTCGACTCCGTCGGAGTTTGGTGTGATGGTGTGTGTCCAAGTCCGTTCGGTCGAAAAGTCCGCCAGAACTCCGTCGGAACTCCAGCGGAACTCCGGCGGAACTCCTTTGGAGGTCTGTCGGACATAAGTCCTCTCGTGTGTACGGGGCATAAGTGTAAACAAACCTCTCTCCGTGTTTCCTAGGGTGGCTGCCACTGATTGTCTGTTCCCTGTTATAGGGGAAAGACGATCAGTGATATCACACGCCAAGCCACGCCCCCAACAGTAAAAAACAAACACACACTTGAATGAATGAATGAATGAATGAATGACTTGTATAGCGCTACCTATGCGAACTGAATCACCTCAGGGCGCTTTCTTACCACTGGTGTCCATCTGCAGCTTTTTTACGCTGTCCTTTAACCTGTAGGGTCACGACACACTTAACTCCTACACTGCCCCCTAATGGTTAACCGCTTCACTGCCAGTAACATTTTTACAGTAATCAGTGCATTTTTAATCGCACTGATCGTTGTATTAATGCTAATGGTCCCAAAAATGTGTCAAAATTGTCTGACGTGTCCGTCATAATGTCGCAGTCACATTAAAAATCGCTGATTGCCGCCATTACTAGTAAAAAAAAAATTATTAATAAAAATGCCATAAAACTATCCCCTATTTTGTAGACGCTATAACTTTTGCGCAAACCAATCAATAAACGCTTATTGCCTTGTACCAAAAATATGTAGAAGAATACGTATCGGCCTAAGCTGAGGAAAAAAAAACGTTTTTTTATATATTTTTTGGGGATATTTATTATAGCAAAAAGTAAAAAATATTGCATTTTTTTCAAAATTGACCCTCTATTTTTGTTTATAGCGCAAAAAATAAAAACCGCAGAGGTGATCAACTACCACCAAAAGAAAGCTCTATTTGTGGGGAAAAAAGGACGTCAATTTTGTTTGGGAGCCACATCGCACAACCGCGCAATTGTCAGTTAAATCGACGCAGTGCCGAATGGCAAAAAGGGGCCTGGTCCTTTAGCTGGAAAATGGTCCGGGGCTTAAGTGGTTAATGATGCTTAAAGTGAAAAAAAAGTGAAATATTCCTTTAAATATCGTGCCTGGGGGGTGTCTATAGTATGCCTGTAAAGTGGTATGTGTTTCCCGTGTTTAGAACAGTCCCTGCACAAAATGACATTTCTAAAGAAATAAAAGTCATTTAAAACTGCTTGCGGTTTTAATGTAATGTCTGGTTTCGGCAATATGGATGAAAATCATCGAGAAAAATGGCATGGGTAGCCCCCCCTGCCCATTACCAGCCCCTTTGGGTCTTGTATGGATATTAAGGGGAACCCCCGTAATTACATGCCCCTGTTAAACAAGGGCTGAAAAATTGGGCCTTAGGCACTGGTGCTGGTGCCATGACACTGCAACCACTCACAAATATTGTAGTTGAGCACAGCAACGATCCCTCCTGCAAAATATTACATCAAAAATTGTAATTACATGTCCCTGGTAAATAGGGGCTGAAAAATTGGGCCTTAGGCACTGGTGCCACGACACTGCAACCTCTCCCAGATACTCTAGTTGGAGTGCAGGAATGAGCCCTGCTGCAAAGTATTGAAAAATTGTAATTACATGCCCCTGTTAAACATGGGCTGCAAAATTGGGCCTTAGCCACTGGTGGTGGCGCTCAGAACCAAAAATGTTCTTCCAAGCTATCAGCAGGATCATTGAGGCGGAAGAGGATAGTCACTCAGCATAACAGGACAGTCACTCAGCATCAGCATAGGCAGTCTTGAAGGGATCTGACACTTCAAAAAAAATTATTCGGTTACATCAGCTTCAGGTGCTTGGTAGCTGTGGGTGATCCAAGACTGATTCATCTTTATGAAGGTCAGTCGATCAACCGAGTCGGTGGACAGGCGCACCCTGTGATCGGTTACAAAGCCTCCAGCAGCACTGAAGGTGCATTCCGACAGAACGCTGGATGCAGGACAGGCCAGTAGCTCAATTGCATACTGTGCAAGCTCTGGCCAGTGATCCATCCTCAAGACCCAGTAAGCCAGAGGATTTTCAGTAGGAAAGGTGTCCAAGTCTGACCTTGCCCCTAGGTATCCCTGCACCACGTAAATCAGACGCTGGCGATGGTTGCAGGAACCGATCATACCTTGGGGCTGTAGACTAAAAAATTGTCTGAAAGCATCAGTCAGACGGCCACCTTCTCCACCGCTCCTTCTGACCGAAGCCTCAGCAACACGTCCTCCAGGACCATAAATTTGTAACCTCCCAGTCTCTGGGAACGCATTGCACAGACCTTTCTGCAAGGCCTCCTGGAGATGTCTCATCCTCTGCTCCCTCTGTGATGGCAAGATAAGGTCCGCAACCTTACCTTTGTACCGTGGAGTGGCCAGCCAGTAATGGTCCCTCTCCTTGATCTGAAGAATATGAGGATCCTTCCGCAGGCTTTGCAGGATCAGGGAGGCCATGCAGCGTAGGTTAGCTGAGGCATTTGGTCCAGAGTCCTCTGGGTCACTACGGACGACATGATCCACAGTCACCTCCTCCCAGCCACGTACAAGTCCACGGGTTTCTTGGGACTGTAAATGATCCCTAAAAGACTGCTGCTGATGCTGAGTTCCAGGCTCCACCTCCATGCTGACACAATCCTCCTCCTCCTCCTCTTCCTGTGTAAACGGCGGGCAGCAGGAACACTGTCTGGATAAAGGGGGCCCTAAGAGGCAAGGAAGTCCTCCTCTTTCTGCCATTGTTCTGCCTCAAGTGCCCTGTCCATTATTCCATGCAGCGTGTGCTCCAACAGGTGGACAAGAGGGACAGTGTCACTGATGCATGCACTGTCACTGGTCACCTTCCTCGTGGCCTCCTCAAATGGTGACAGGACAGTGCATGCATCCCTGATCATGCCCCACTGGCGTGGTGAGCAAAAACTGAGCTCCCCTGACCCTGTCCTGGTGCCGTAGTCGCACAGGTACTCATTGATGGCCCTCTGCTGCATGTGCAGCCGATGCAGCATGGCCAATGTTGAGTTCCACCTGGTGGGCATGTCACATATAAGGCGGTTCTTGGGCAGGTTAAATTCCTTTTATAGGTCAGCCAGCTGAGCACAGGCATTCTATGACCAGCAGAAATGCACACAGACTTTCCTGGCCTGCCTCAGTATATCCTGAAAGCCCGGGTACCTGCCCAAAAACCGCTGCACCACAAAGTTAAGGACGTGAGCCACAGAGGGCACATGGGTCAGTTATCTCTGTCGGAGGGTGGAGAGGAGGTTGGTGCCATTGTCGCAAACCACCATTTCTGGCTTAAGCTGGCATGGCGTCAACCACCTCTCAGCCTGCCCCTGCAGAGCTGACAGAATATCTGCCCCAGTGTGGCTCCTGTGCCCCAAGCACACCAGCACAAGCACCACATCTTTTTGCCTGCGTATTTGTGTAGCCCCTTAAATGCCTACGGAGCACCGCTGGTTCCGAGGACAAAGCACAGGAAGAGACCATGGAGGAAGAAGAAGAGGAGGGGGTGGAGGAGAGAGGTGTGTCAGAATCACCAGTAGCAGCATTTTAGAGGAGTGGTGGCAGAACAACCTCCAACACTACTGCACCTTGTCCTGCATCCTTCCCAGCTGCCAGAAGAGTGACCCAATATGCCGTGAAAGACAGGTAACATCCCTGTCCATGCCTGCTGGACCATGAGTCAGCGGTAATATGCACCTTACCCCTCACCGCCCTGTCCAGTGAGGCCAAGACATTGCCTTCTACATGTTGGTAGAGAGCCGGAAATTGGTGTTTGGGAACCAGCCACTGAGGAACCGCACATTGTACAAACTCACGGAAGGGGGCCGAGTCTACCAACTGAAAAGGCAGCAGTTGAAGTGCTAGCAATTTAGCCAAGCTAGCATTCAACCGCTGGGCATGTGGATGGCTGGGAGTGAACTTCTTTTGATGGTGCAACAGCTGGGGCAGGAAAATTTGCCTGGTACAATCGCACATCGGTGTACCGATAGTAGAGTGCCCGGAAGTACTTGGTTCTCTGACATCTAATTCTACACCTTCATTCCTGTCAGAGCAGGTTTCAGAGAGGACTGAAGGTCTAGTGGGGTTGGAGATGCCAGCTGATGAGGAGCAAGGAGAGGTCCGCTTTGTTCTTTGGTGTGGGTCTTTGAGGTACGCTTGCCAACGAACTGCATGGCAGGTCGACATATGTCTGGTCAAGCATGTGGTGCCCAAGCGGCTGATGTTTTGGCCACGTGAGATACGCTTGAGACATATGTTGCAAATAGCAGCGGTGCGATCTGATGCACTCGTCTCAAAAAAGGCCCACACCAAAGAACTTTTGAAATAACGCGCAGAGACAGTGCCCTGCACATGCGGAGCTCTGTGGTGTGATGCAGTCAGTGTGCTGCCCCTAAGCTGGCCCCTGGAAGGCATCCTGCCTCGTTGGAGATGTGCCTCCTCCTCCTCCTCCCCTCCTATCAGGCACCCACGTGGAGTCAGTGCCCTCATCATCCCCTCCCTCCTCATCACTGAAGCAAACCTGGCAGTATGCTGCAGCTGGTGGAACATGACTGCCAGATTGCTGTCCTTCTTGAGCATCCCCTCTCTCTGCGCTCACGCTACTGCCTTCCTCTAGCTGAGTATTATCATCAGAACCTTCAAAACGCTGGGCATCCTCCTGGAGCATGTACCCAACATGGTGCTCAAACAGTTCGGGGGACTCCTCAGGAGGACATGGTGGGTCTAGGGAAGGAGTGACTGATGCCATTGAGCCGAGGGAAGAGGCCATGTTGGCAGCTGCTTTGCCAGTACCCTGATCCTGAGTGAGAGAGGATGAGGAGGATGAGGAGGGCTTGGTCATCCACTCTACCAAGTCGTTGGCATGTTGCGCCTCAACACGTCCAGCTGCCGAAAATAAGGACAAGCATGTCCCATGGCCACGTGCTGATGACAATGCACCGCATCCATGACCAGCACTGTTGCCTCTAGACACAGAGCCTGCTTGCCCTCTTTTATTGGCTCATGACTGTCTAACTCTCCTTGTTGGCCTTCAAAACATACTAATAGCCTGCAGGGAGATGTAGCTGCAAAAAGCTGAGACGTATATACTGATTATACTGCAGCTAGCAGAATCAACTGCCTGCCTTTAGTATTATTAGTATGAAACACTAGCAATTGGGGTAGCTTTAGGTGCACACTGTGCAGATGACACAATACACCAACTGTAATTACTGCAGCTGCCGGTGGTATAGGATCAGCAGAACACCAGAAATTGGGGTAGCTTTATGTGCACACTGTGCAGATGACACAATACACCGACTGTAATTACTGCAGCTGCCTGCGGTATAGGATCAGCAGAATACCAGCAATTGGGGTAGCTTTAGGTGTACACTGTGCAGATGACACAGTACACTGACTGTACTTGCTACAGCTGGCTGCGGATAGGATCAGAAGAACACCAACAATTGGGGTAGCTTTAGGTGCACACTGTGCAGATGACACAATACACCAACTGTAATTACTGCAACTGCCTGCCTGCGGTATAGGATCAGCAGAACACCAGCAATTGGGGTAGCTTTAGGTGCACACTGTGCAGATGACAAAATACACCAACTGTAATTACTGCAACTGCTTGCCTGCGGTATAGGATCAGCAGAACACCAGCAATTGGGGTAGCTTTAGGTGTACACTGTGCAGATGACACAGTACACTGACTGTAATTGCTACAGCTGGCTGTGAATAGGATCAGAAGAACACTAACAATTGGGGTAGCTTTAGGTGCACACTGTACAGATGACAAAATACACCAACTGTAATTACTGCAACTGCCTGCCTGTGATATAGGATCAGCAGAACACCAGCAATTGGGGTAGCTTTAGGTGTACACTGTGCAGATGACATAGTACACCGACTGTAATTTCTACAGGTGCCTGTGGTTAGGATCAGCAGAACACCAGCAATTGGGGTAGCTTTAAGTGCACACTGTGCAGGTGGCACAATACAGCAACTGTAATTGCTACAGCTGCCTGTGGTATAGGAGCAGCAGAACACCAGCCACTGGGGTAGCTTTAGGTGTATACTGTGCAAGTGGCACAATACACGGACTGTATTTGCAACAGCTTCAAATGAAATTAAATCACACTGTCTCTCCGTCTATCTCTCTCCGCCGCCGCAACACACTACACAAGGTCGCCGCGCAGGCGGCCTTATATAGTGTGGGGCATGTACTAAACCCCCTGAGCCATAATTGGCCAAAGCCACCCTGGCTTTGTCCAATTACAGCTCGCTAGACAGGCGGCGCTGTGATTGGCCAAGGATGCGGGTCACAGTGCATGCTTGGCCAATCATTAGCCAGCAATGCACTGCGATGCCGCAGTGAATTATGGGATCGTTCGCGCCAAATTCGAGTGGCGCGTCATGATGTTGACATAATTTTTGGAATTTGCTGAACGGACGAACAGATGATGTTCGAGTCGCACACGAAGCTCATCCCTATGCTTTAGATATTAACTATATATATATTTTTATTTTTTTCTCATCATATTTTTTGCACCTTTATTGTAGCACTCTCCATATGCAAGTTTTATTTATTTGCGATATTCAGCAATTTCTTGGTTTATATGCGATTTATGCAAGTTTTTTGCAGTATTTAGCAATTTGTTTTGTTTTGTGTGTGATTTATGGTAACACTGTTCACATTATATGGTCACTAATTTGCACTTTTTTTTTGTAAGTTGTGCCCAACAACTTTCTTCATATATTTTAGCGCTGCACTTTTTTTCTACACATTTATTTATACCTTATATCTGGGTTATAGTGTTCAGCTGCTGCATGCTGTTTTTTTTTTTTACCAAGCGCGGATATTACCCTCTTTTTTTTTTTTAACTCTACGGTAATAGGAACAGAAAAATAGGCATTAGCCAAATCAATAACAGAAAAACAGATAGCCGTGGGAGGAATCTGAGCTGGCAGAGTGTGCGGAATTGGAACAATGGGGGGTATCTTCTTCTGTTAGCTTATTCACCTCCCTTAACCACTTCCCAACCAGCGCACACACATATATACATCGGCAGAATGGCACGGACAGGCAAATGGGCGCACCTGTACCTCCCTTTAAATTTGCCGCCGTGCCATCGCGTGCAACGGACCATTTTGCTGGCCAAAGACCAGAGCACTTTTTGTGATTTGGCACTGCGTTGCTTGTACCGACACTTGCGCGGTCGTGCGACGCGGCTCCCAAACAAAATTGGCGTCCTTTTTTTTCCCACAAATAGAGATTTCTTTTGGTGGTATTTGATCGTCTCTGCGGTTTTTATTTTTTGCCCTATAAACAAAAAAAGAGCAAGAATTTTGAAAAAAAAAAAAAAAACGCATTATTTTTTTACTTTTTGCTATAATAAATATTCCCCAAAAATGTATAAAAAATGTTTTTTTTTCCCCTCAGTTTAGGCCGATACGTATTCTTCTACATATTTTTGGTTAAAAAAAAATAAGCGATTATTGATTGGTTTGCGCAAAAGTTATAGCGTCTACAAAATAGGGGATAGTTTTATGGCATTTTTATTAATAATATTTTTTTTTACTAATAATGGCGGCGATCAGTGATTTTTTTTTTATCGTGACTGCGACATTACGGCGGACACATCGGACAATTTTGACACATTTATGGGACCATTGTCATTTATACAGCAATCAGTGCTATGCAAATGGACTGATTCCCGTGTAAATGACACTGGCAGTGAAGGAGTTAACCACTAGGTGGCGGGGAGGGGTTAAGTGTGTCCTAGGTAAATTTGTGGTCATGTGACGGACTGGGGTTTATATGGTCACATAAGAGACAAAACAAACACCCCAAAGTCCATATTCATTTTTTTTTTATATTTATTTCTAAGCAAAGAAATACCATCCTGCTATTCTATCATCAACCAGTAGATGGCGGAGAAGGCACACGAGCAGAGTCTATAGAAGACCGTGCACCATGTGACTGAAGTGAAGCTACTTCGCTTATACAGATGGGGGGGGGGGGGTCATATATATTCTACCTATTTGTGTAATTCTTTGCAGGTATGTACTGTAACCACTTTCACCCCCGGACCATTTTGCTGGCCAAAGACCAGATCGTTTTTTTTGCGATTCGGCGTTGCATCGATTTAACTGACAATTGCGCGGTCGTGCGACGTGGCTCCCAAACAAAACTGACGTCCTTTTTTCCCCCACAAATAGAGCTTTCTTTTTGTGGTATATGATCACCTCTGCGTTTTTTATTTTTTTTGCGCTATAAACTAAAAAAAAGAGCACCAATTTTGAACATAAACACATTATTTTTTACTTTTTGCTATAATAAATATCCCCCAAAAATATATTTAAAAAAAAATGTTCTCCTCAGTTTAGGCCGATACGTATTCTTCTACATATTTTTGGTAAATAAGCGATTATTGATTGGTTTGCGCAAAAGTTATATCGTCTACAAAATAGGGGATAGTTTTATGGCATTTTTATTAATAATTTTTTTTTTTTTTTTACTAGTAACGGCGGCGATCAGCGATTTTTATCGTGACTGCGACATTACGGCGGGCACATTGGACAATTTTTTGACACATTTTTGCGACCAATTTGTCATTTACACAGCGATCAGTGCTATACAAATGCACTGATTCCTGTGTAAACGGCACTGGCAGTGAATGGGTTAACCACTAGGGGGCAGTGTAGGGGTTAAGTGTGTTCCCAGGGGGTGTGTTGCTAACTGTGGGGGGTGGGGAGGGCGTGGCTGTGTTTTACACATCACTGATCTCTGCTCCAATCACAGGGAGCAGTTCACAGTCGCCGCCGAGCGGATCACAGCACAGCATTTAAGTAGGATATATGTTTTTAGAAAAGACTAAAGTGTTACAATCAATTTTAACAATTATATAATCAAGAGTAGGGATGGCCGAACTGTTCGCCCGGCGGTCAGTTCGCGGCGAATTTTGCCTGTTCGCGATTCGCCAAACCGGCGAACTATTGTCGCTGTTCGCCCGGCCGACATATGTGTTTACAGTGTGAAAGAACTTTGACCTATGATGACACATCCATCATGGGGTACAGGACAGCCAATTGAGACATTTCAGCACATGGACAATTGGACATTCCCCCTAACTTATAAATACACCCCCGATCCGGCGGCCATTTTACATTCTGTCTTATGTCAGTGTAGGGACAGGACGCTGTGTGCAGCAGGGAGAGACTGCAGTGACACAAATCGCTAGCTATTAGGTCCACAAAAGTCCTTTTAAGGACTGGTATAGGTGTAGTACAGTATATAGGGTTCAGCGCACTGCTGTGCAGGTGATTGCAGCAGCCTGTCTTTTGTCAGTGTAGGGACAGGACGCTGTGTGCAGCAGGGACAGTCAGTTTAATCACTAGCTATTACTACTAGGTCCACAAAGGTCCTTGTAAGGACTGGTATAGGTGTACAATCTATAGGGTGCTGGTGCACTGCTGCTGACTGCTGCCCTATTCTGCAGCAGTCTTTTATCAGTGTAGGGACTGAGGGACAGTCTGCTCTCCTCTCTCCTCACAATTGTCCTCCACTCCACCTTCCATCACGCCATCCTCACGTTTTTCTGCAAAAAGGCAGGCTTCCGTGGGCCTAATGTTCGAGCGTAAAAAAAATGATGACGCCGGATAACCCTCTTGCCCAACGGTTGACGGCTGGCTTGTCAGAACTCATAGCCCGCCAACTACTGCCATATAAACTGGTGGACTCGGAGGCCTTTCGCAAATTTGTGGCCATTGAAACTCCACAATGGAAGGTCCCAGGTAGTGATGGCCGAACGGTTCGCCCGGCGGTCGTTTCGCGGCGAATTTCCGACATTCGCGGTCCGCACGTTCGAACGCCTTTTTCCGTCGTTCGCCGCGGCGGACTTACGTGTTTAATGTATACAAGAACTTTAACCTTTGGTGACACGTTTATCATGTGATACAGGACAGCCAATTGAGACATGACAGCACATGGACACTTGGACATTCCCCCTAACCTATAAATACACCCGATCCGGTGGCCATTTTACATTCTTTCTTCTGTTAAGATAGGGACAGGTTCCTGTGTGGAGTAGGGAGAGATAAACCACTAGCTATTTGGTACACAAAAGTTCTTTTCAGGACTGGTATAGGTGTTAGGTGTTGATAGGTTTGCTGTGCTGCTGATTCTTGCAGCAGCCTGAGTGTCTTTTGTTAGTTTAGAGAAAGGGAAAGGACGGTGTATGCTACAGGGACAGCCAGATTAGTCTTTCATCATCATCATCATCATCATCATCATTAGCTGTTACTATCAAGGTCCACAAAAGAGCTGTTCCAGTAACCACTAATCGTTCTCTTTTTTTGCCAATTTGTATAGGGACAGGAAGGAAGCAGTGTTGTCAGGCAGTGAGGGTAATTTTAAAGACTTGCTGTTATTATTAGTTCCACAAAGGTTCTTTTCAGGACTGGTATCAGTGGTACAGTAATAGGCTTGTACATGTATAATATTCTTTCTTCCAAATATAGAAAGGATATTATACTTGACTGCTGCCCTTCTGCTGCAGTCTGCTAAACATTCACAACTCACTTGTTCCACAAAAGTTCTTATAAGGACTGGTAACTTGGTATAGGGTGCTACGGTACATAGGCTTGAGTGCGGTACAGTCTGCTGTTCTGTAAGGACCGCTATCGGTCCACAATAGATAGGGTTGACGTGCACCACTGCTGACCGCTGCCCTATACTGCAGCAGTCCTTCAGCGGTATAGGGACTGACGTACAGTCTGCTAATCACTAACACACAACCTGCTTGTTCCACAAAAGTTCTTATAAGGACTGGTAACTTGGTATAGGGTGCTACGGTACATAGGCTTGAGTGCGGTACAGTCTGCTGTTCTGTAAGGACCGCTATCGGTCCACAATAGATAGGGTTGACGTGCACCACTGCTGACCGCTGCCCTATACTGCAGCAGTCCTTCAGCGGTATAGGGACTGACGTACAGTCTGCTAAAAACTAATACACAACCTGCTTGGTCCACAAAAGTTCTTATAAGGACTGGTAACTTGGTATAGGGTGCTACGGTACATAGGCTTGAGTGCGGTACAGTCTGCTGTTCTGTAAGGACCGCTATCGGTCCACAATAGATAGGGTTGACGTGCACCACTGCTGACCGCTCACCTATACTGCAGCAGTCCTTCAGCGGTATAGGGACTGACGTACAGTCTGCTAAACACTAATACACAACCTGCTTGTTCCACAAAAGTTCTTATAAGGACTGGTAACTTGGTATAGGGTGCTACGGTACATAGGCTTGAGTGCGGTACAGTCTGCTGTTCTGTAAGGACCGCTATCGGTCCACAATAGATAGGGTTGACGTGCACCACTGCTGACCGCTCACCTATACTGCAGCAGTCCTTCAGCGGTATAGGGACTGACGTACAGTCTGCTAAACACTAATACACAACCTGCTTGTTCCACAAAAGTTCTTATAAGGACTGGTAACTTGGTATAGGGTGCTACGGTACATAGGCTTGAGTGCGGTACAGTCTGCTGTTCTGTAAGGACCGCTATCGGTCCACAATAGATAGGGTTGACGTGCACCACTGCTGACCGCTCACCTATACTGCAGCAGTCCTTCAGCGGTATAGGGACTGACGTACAGTCTGCTAATCACTAACACACAACCTGCTTGTTCCACAAAAGTTCTTATAAGGACTGGTAACTTGGTATAGGGTGCTACGGTACATAGGCTTGAGTGCGGTACAGTCTGCTGTTCTGTAAGGACCGCTATCGGTCCACAATAGATAGGGTTGACGTGCACCACTGCTGACCGCTCACCTATACTGCAGCAGTCCTTCAGCGGTATAGGGACTGACGTACAGTCTGCTAATCACTAACACACAACCTGCTTGTTCCACAAAAGTTCTTATAAGGACTGGTAACTTGGTATAGGGTGCTACGGTACATAGGCTTGAGTGCGGTACAGTCTGCTGTTCTGTAAGGACCGCTATCGGTCCACAATAGATAGGGTTGACGTGCACCACTGCTGACCGCTCACCTATACTGCAGCAGTCCTTCAGCGGTATAGGGACTGACGTACAGTCTGCTAAACACTAATACACAACCTGCTTGTTCCACAAAAGTTCTTATAAGGACTGGTAACTTGGTATAGGGTGCTACGGTACATAGGCTTGAGTGCGGTACAGTCTGCTGTTCTGTAAGGACCGCTATCGGTCCACAATAGATAGGGTTGACGTGCACCACTGCTGACCGCTCACCTATACTGCAGCAGTCCTTCAGCGGTATAGGGACTGACGTACAGTCTGCTAATCACTAACACACAACCTGCTTGTTCCACAAAAGTTCTTATAAGGACTGGTAACTTGGTATAGGGTGCTACGGTACATAGGCTTGAGTGCGGTACAGTCTGCTGTTCTGTAAGGACCGCTATCGGTCCACAATAGATAGGGTTGACGTGCACCACTGCTGACCGCTCACCTATACTGCAGCAGTCCTTCAGCGGTATAGGGACTGACGTACAGTCTGCTAAACACTAATACACAACCTGCTTGTTCCACAAAAGTTCTTATAAGGACTGGTAACTTGGTATAGGGTGCTACGGTACATAGGCTTGAGTGCGGTACAGTCTGCTGTTCTGTAAGGACCGCTATCGGTCCACAATAGATAGGGTTGACGTGCACCACTGCTGACCGCTGCCCTATACTGCAGCAGTCCTTCAGCGGTATAGGGACTGACGTACAGTCTGCTAAACACTAATACACAACCTGCTTGGTCCACAAAAGTTCTTATAAGGACTGGTAACTTGGTATAGGGTGCTACGGTACATAGGCTTGAGTGCGGTACAGTCTGCTGTTCTGTAAGGACCGCTATCGGTCCACAATAGATAGGGTTGACGTGCACCACTGCTGACCGCTCACCTATACTGCAGCAGTCCTTCAGCGGTATAGGGACTGACGTACAGTCTGCTAATCACTAACACACAACCTGCTTGTTCCACAAAAGTTCTTATAAGGACTGGTAACTTGGTATAGGGTGCTACGGTACATAGGCTTGAGTGCGGTACAGTCTGCTGTTCTGTAAGGACCGCTATCGGTCCACAATAGATAGGGTTGACGTGCACCACTGCTGACCGCTGCCCTATACTGCAGCAGTCCTTCAGCGGTATAGGGACTGACGTACAGTCTGCTAAACACTAATACACAACCTGCTTGGTCCACAAAAGTTCTTATAAGGACTGGTAACTTGGTATAGGGTGCTACGGTACATAGGCTTGAGTGCGGTACAGTCTGCTGTTCTGTAAGGACCGCTATCGGTCCACAATAGATAGGGTTGACGTGCACCACTGCTGACCGCTGCCCTATACTGCAGCAGTCCTTCAGCGGTATAGGGACTGACGTACAGTCTGCTAAACACTAATACACAACCTGCTTGGTCCACAAAAGTTCTTATAAGGACTGGTAACTTGGTATAGGGTGCTACGGTACATAGGCTTGAGTGCGGTACAGTCTGCTGTTCTGTAAGGACCGCTATCGGTCCACAATAGATAGGGTTGACGTGCACCACTGCTGACCGCTGCCCTATACTGCAGCAGTCCTTCAGCGGTATAGGGACTGACGTACAGTCTGCTAAACACTAATACACAACCTGCTTGGTCCACAAAAGTTCTTATAAGGACTGGTAACTTGGTATAGGGTGCTACGGTACATAGGCTTGAGTGCGGTACAGTCTGCTGTTCTGTAAGGACCGCTATAGGTCCACAATAGATAGGGTTGACGTGCACCACTGCTGACCGCTCACCTATACTGCAGCAGTCCTTCAGCGGTATAGGGACTAAGAGTTTTGTCACAGGGTCATTTAAAAAATGACATGCAGAGGAAGAGGCAGGCCCTTCCGCAGGGGTGGTAGGGGTAGGGCAGGAGCAACAGGCTTGAGCCAAAGTGGGAAGTTGCAGAAGGTGCGTTCAATTACTTTAAAGGATGCACCAGACTTGGTTGAGTGGCTCGCTCAGCCTTACTCTTCTGCACCCTCCTCATCCTCTCGATCTGCACCCTCTTCTTCACTCTCTGCTATGTGCACCCCCAAAGACACTACCACCAACAACACGACCACCACCACCACCACCACATACCTTCCGCTTGAGTCACTGGAATTATTTTCCGATCCATATCAAGAGGACATTTCTGATGCGCAGCCACTCTTGGTATTGGATCAGGAAGAGGAGGTAGCAACAAGCGCTACTCAGCAGTCTGACGACAGTACCCAGATCAGCCCAAGGAGGAGGTTGGTCCCCGGTGTTGCTGCCTACTCCGAGATCTCTACTTATAGCGGTGGGGAAGGTGATGTCGATAATGACGTGTCTAGTGATGTCACGTGGGTGCCCACAAGAGAGGAAGAGGAGGGGAGTTCAGAGGGAGATATGGACCAGCAGATAGGGAGGAGAAGCAGCAATGACTTACATTGCACAGCAGGGACAAAGCAGACTGCAAATGTATCAGGAGCGAGTCATCGACCATGTACGGTCACATCTGGCGCTCCCAGGACACCGGCACATGGCTCCGCAGTGTGGGCTTTTTTTAACGTGTCCGCTGCTGACAATAGCGTTGCCATCTGCAATCTTTGCAGTCAACGCGTTAGTCGCGGTAAGCCCAATACTCACCTAGGGACGACCGCCTTAAGAAGGCACATGAGCAGCCATCACCGAGCCCAGTGGGAGCAACGGAACACACAAAGCCACACTGCAGGCTCTCACCGTCCAGCCTCGTCTTCTACTTCTCCTTCTCCTCTCTCCTCACAATTGTCCTCCACTCCACCTTCCATCACGCCAAGCTCACATTTTTCTGCAAAAAGGCAGGCTTCCGTGGGCCTAATGTTTGAGCGTAAAAAAATGATGATGCCGGATAACCCTCTTGCCCAACGGTTGGCGGCTGGCTTGTCAGAACTCATAGCCCGCCAACTACTGCCATATAAACTGGTGGACTCGGAGGCCTTTCGCAAATTTGTGGCCATTGGAACACCACAATGGAAGGTCCCAGGAAGGAAGTATTTCTCAGAGAAGGGCATCCCAGAGCTATATGGCCATGTTCAGCGGCAAGTGAATGTATCTCTGGCACACAGTGTCGGTGCCAAGATACATCTGACCACAGACACGTGGTCTAGCAAACACGGGCAGGGAAGGTATATCAGTTTTACTGCCCACTGGGTGAACCTTCTGACGGCCGTCAAGCATGTAACCCGTGGCACCCGTGTAGATTTGGTTTTACCGCCACGGATTGCATGCAGGCCTGACTCTTCTTCTCCTCCTCCTACTCCATCCTCCTCCCTCTCCTCCTCAGCTGCCTCCTCCTTTTCCGCTGCTAGCGTCTCTTCCACTGCACCGCCCAAGCTCCCCAGAACCTATTCCACATGCCAGGTGAGACGTTGCCATGCCGTGCTGCGTCTGTTGTGCCTGGAAGCAAAGAGCCACACTGGCCCGGCACTCCTTTCAGCTTTGCGTTCACAGGCAGATGAGTGGCTAACACCGCTCAATTTGACAGTTGGTAAAGTGGTGTGTGACAACGGTGCCAATCTGCTTAGCGCATTGAAACAGGGCAAAATCACGCACGTGCCGTGCATGGCACACGTCTTAAACTTGGTCGTGCAGCGATTCCTTGTCAAATACCCTGGGGTCCAGGACATCTTGCGGCAGGCAAGGAAAATCTCGGCCCATTTCAGAAGATCTTACACGGCCATGGCTCGCCTTGCTGACATTCAGCGGCGACACCATCTGCCGGTCAGACGTCTTATTTGCGATTGCCCGACGCGATGGAACTCAACCTTCTATATGCTTGATAGGCTGCTCCAGCAGAAACGTGCAGTTAACGTCTACCTGTATGAACTCTGCGAAAGAAACGGTTCTGGGGAGCTGGGTTTTTTTTCACCGCGCCAGTGGCTGCTCATGCGCGACACATGCAGACTTCTGCGGCCATTTGAGGAGATCACCAAACTGGTCAGTCGCAGCCATGGCGCCATCAGTGACATGGTACCTTATGCCTTCTTTCTGGAGCGTGCATTGCGTCGTGTCATTGATCAGGCTGTGGAGGAGCAGGAGCGGGAAGATGAGGAAGTCGCAATGCTGGATGAATTCCCAGGGGGGGCTACTCTATCTGAGACAAGTCAACAACAGGAGTCTGATGAGGAGTCAGAGGAGGATGGTGCCGGGGCGGATGAGCAGGAGCAAGAAGAGCATGCTTTAAACCTTTCTGGGATCCCTGTTGTGCGAGGATGGGGAGAGGAGAATGAAGAGGACGACATTATCCTGGATGATGAGCAGGAGCCAGGCCACCACACCGCTTCCACTTTAGTGCAAATGGGGGCCTTCATGCTCCAGTGTTTTAATAGGGACCCCCGTATAAAAAGCATGAGGGTCAAGGACCAGTACTGGGTGGCAACGTACTTAGACCCCCGGTACAAACACAAAATGGCGGAAATGTTACCGCCGTCGCAGAGGGCTGTCAGAATGCAGCACTTCCAGGCCTTGCTTCGAGAAATGCTGCATTCTGCTTTTGCGTGCGCTGGCAGAGGAGCAATTCCCACTCCCAGAGAAGGATTTGCGGGTACCAATCCAACAGCGCCTGCAAGAAGAGGCCGGTTTGAAGATGTGTTGGTGACTTCGGATATGAGGTCATTCTTTCAGCCGACCCATCGACAGGTGTCATCCGGATCCAGCATCAGGGAACGCCTAGACCGTCAGGTGTCCGACTACATTGGGTTAACGGCCGATGTGGACGCTCTGAGGAGTGATGAACCCCTAGACTACTGGGTGGGCAGGCTTGACCTCTGGCCAGAGCTTGCCCAATTTGCAATCGAACTGTTGGCTTGCCCCTCATCCAGTGTCCTGTCCGAAAGGACGTTCAGCGCAGCAGGGGGGATTGTGACCGATAAGCGTACTCGCCTAGCTCACCACAGTGTTAACTACCTCACATTTCTAAAAATGAATGAGGCATGGATCTCGGAGGAATTCAACACATGTGACCAGTAGACCATGTATATGTCTATAAACTATTTTTTTAATCAAGCACACAGACCTTCTTAATTCATTTGGCTCACTTCCTTGACCCAAAAAAGCACACCGTACTATATGCCCCTACCCTCCTCTTTGAAGAGGTTGAGCGGTGTCATATTTCTACTGGGGCTGCTTATGATATCCCTGTGCTGTGCTGACTTCCTCCTGGGGGTTCTTATTATGAAGGGATCACACTATCCCTGTGCTGTGCTGACTTCCTCCTGGGGGTTCTTATTATGAGGGGATCACACCATCCCTGTGCTGTGCTGACTTCCTCCTGGGGCTGCTTACGGTGCTGCTGTCAGTGCTGTATGTCACGGTGCTGCTGTCAGCGCTGTATGTCACGGTGCTGCTGTCAGCGCTGTATGTCACGGTGCTGCTGTCAGCGCTGTATGTCACGGTGCTGCTGTCAGCGCTGTATGTCACGGTGCTGCTGTCAGCGCTGTATGTCACGGTGCTGCTGTCAGCGCTGTATGTCACGGTGCTGCTGTCAGCGCTGTATGTCACGGTGCTGCTGTCAGCGCTGTATGTCACGGTGCTGCTGTCAGCGCTGTATGTCACGGTGCTGCTGTCAGCGCTGTATGTCACGGTGCTGCTGTCAGCGCTGTATGTCACGGTGCTGCTGTCAGCGCTGTATGTCACGGTGCTGCTGTCAGTGCTCTGTATTACGGTGCTGCTGTCAGATGCCTCTATCACGGTGCATGTGTCATTCCGGTATGTCACGCTGCTGGTGATCATCTCCTGCACCCTCTTCTTTGCCTACCCTGGTCCCTGACCTTCCCTCTCCTCCATTGCCTTCATTAGCTCCATAGTCCTGAATTGTTAGAACAATTTCCCAAATAAAATAAAAATGCTTGTAGTTATCGATCCCAAATTCACCTCATACATGTATTATGTCATTGTCCAGATGGTGGGACTACGTTTTACCCCCTAATAATTACCACGTGGCCGCAAATTCGACATGAAGGTTTGCAAAGTTCGCCTCCCATTGAAGTCAATGGGGCCCGCGGCGAACGGTCGGTTTCGCGAACGTTTGGGTCCGTTCGCATTTCGCGTTCGCGAAACGTCCCGTCGGAAGTTCGTCCATCACTAGTCCCAGGAAGGAAGTATTTCTCTGAGAAGGGCATCCCAGAGCTATATGGCCATGTTCAGCGACAAGTGAATGTATCTCTGGCACACAGTGTCGGTGCCAAGATACATCTGACCACAGACACGTGGTCTAGCAAACACGGGCAGGGAAGGTATATCACTTTTACTGCCCACTGGGTGAACCTTCTGACGGCCGTCAAGCATGTAACCCGTGGCACCCGTGTAGATTTGGTTTTACCGCCACGGATTGCATGCAGGCCTGACTCTTCTTCTCCTCCTCCTACTCCATCCTCCTCCCTCTCCTCCTCAGCTGCCTCCTCCTTTTCCGCTGCTAGCGTCTCTTCCACTGCACCGCCCAAGCTCCCCAGAACCTATTCCACATGCCAGGTGAGACGTTGCCATGCCGTGCTGCGTCTGTTGTGCCTGGAAGCAAAGAGCCACACTGGCCCGGCACTCCTTTCAGCTTTGCGTTCACAGGCAGATGAGTGGCTAACACCGCTCAATTTGACAGTTGGTAAAGTGGTGTGTGACAACGGTGCCAATCTGCTTAGCGCATTGAAACAGGGCAAGATCACGCACGTGCCATGCATGGCACACGTCTTAAACTTGGTCGTGCAGCGATTCCTTGTCAAATACCCTGGGGTCCAGGACATCTTGCGGCAGGCAAGGAAAATCTCGGCCCATTTCAAAAGATCTTACACGGCCATGGCTTGCCTTGCTGACATTCAGCGGCGACACCATCTGCCGGTCAGACGTCTTATTTGCGATTGCCCGACGCGATGGAACTCAACCTTCTATATGCTTGATAGGCTGCTCCAGCAGAAACGTGCAGTTAACGTCTACCTGTATGAACTCTGAGGCACAACAGGTTCTGGGGAGCTGGTTTTTTTTTCACCGCGCCAGTGGCTGCTCATGCGCGACGCATGCAGACTTCTGCGCCCATTTGAGGAGATCACCAAACTGGTCAGTCACAGCCATGGCACCATCAGTGACATGGTACCTTATGCCTTCTTTATGGAGCGTGCATTGCGTCCTGTCATTGATCAAGCCATGGAGGAGCAGGAGCGGGAAGATGAGGAAGTCGCAATGCTGGATGAATTCCCAGGGGGGGCTACTCTATCTGAGACAAGTCAACAACAGGAGTCTGAAGAGGAGTCAGAGGAGGATGGTGCCGGGGCGGATGAGGAGGAGCAAGAAGAGCATGCTTTAAACCTTTCTGGGATCCCTGTTGTGCGTGGATGGGGAGAGGAGAATGAAGAGGACGACATTATCCTGGATGATGAGCAGGAGCCAGGCCACCACACCACTTCCACTTTAGTGCAAATGGGGGCCTTCATGCTCCAGTGTTTTAATAGGGACCCCCGTATAAAAAGCATAAGGGTCAAGGACCAGTACTGGGTGGCAACGTACTTAGACCCCCGGTACAAACACAAAATGGCGGAAATGTTACCGCCGTCGCAGAGGGCTGTCAGAATGCAGCACTTCCACGCCTTGCTTCGAGAAATGCTGCATTCTGCTTTTGCGTGCGCTGGCAGAGGAGCAATTCCCACTCCCAGAGAAGGAGTTGGGGGTACCAATTCAACAGCGCCTGCAAGAAGAGGCCGGTTTGAAGATGTGTTGGTGACTTCGGATATGAGGTCATTCTTTCAGCCGACCCATCGACAGGTGTCATCCGGATCCAGCATCAGGGAACGCCTAGACCGTCAGGTGTCCGACTACATTGGGTTAATGGCCGATGTGGACGCTCTGAGGAGTGATGAACCCCTGGACTACTGGGTGGGCAGCCTTGACCTCTGGCCAGAGCTTGCCCAATTTGCAATCGAACTGTTGGCTTGCCCCTCGTCCAGTGTCCTGTCCGAAAGGACGTTCAGCGCAGCAGGGGGGATCGTGACCGATAAGCGTACTCGCCTAGCTCACGACAGTGTTAACTACCTCACATTTCTAAAAATGAATGAGGCATGGATCTCGGAGGAATTCAACACATGTGACCAGTAGACCATGTATATGTCTAGAAACAATTTATTTAATCAAGCACACAGACCTTCTTTCTTCATTTGGCTCACTTCCTTGTCCAAAAAAAGCACACCGTACTATATGCCCGTACCATCCTGTTTGAACAGGTTGAGCGATGTCATATATTTGGGGCCCAGCAGCGAGTTGCTGGTATCAGTTATGCTGTCAGCGCTCTCTATCTCGGTGCTGGTGTCAGTGCTCTCTCTCTTTCTCAGTGCTGGTGTCAGTGCTCTATATCACGGTGCTGGTGTCAGTGCACTCTATCATGGTGCTGGTGTCAGTGCTCTCTATCTCGGTGCTGGTGTCAGTGCTCTCTATCTCGGTCCTGGTGTCAGTGCTCTATATCACGGTGCTGGTGTCAGTGCTCTCTATCTCGGTCCTGGTGTCAGTGCTTTATATCTCGGTGCTGGTGTCAGTGCACTCTATCACGGTGTTGGTGTCAGTGCTCTCTATCTCGGGGGTGGTGTCAGTGCTCTATATCACAGTGCTGGTGTCAGTGCTCTATATCACAGTGCTGGTGTCAGTGCTCTCTATCTCAGTGCTGGTGTCAGTGCTCTCTATCTCGGTGCTGGTGTCAGTGCTCTCTATCATGGTGCTGGTGATCATCTCCTGCACCCTCTTCATAGCCTACCCTGACCTTCCCTCTCCTCCATTGCCTTCATGCAAAATTTCACAGATAAATAAAGAATGCTTGTCGTAGTCGATCCCAGCTTCACTTCATACATGTGTCATGTCAGTGTCCATGTGGTGGGACTATGTGTGCACAGCTAGTAAGTATTTTGTGGCTGAAAATATGACCTGAAGGTTTTTAAGGTTCGCCTGCCATTGAAGTCAATGGGGCCCGCCGCGAACTTTGCGGTTCGCAAACTTTTGGCCGCTTTCGCATCCCCGTCGGAAGTTCGTCCATCACTAATCAAGAGCAACAAAAAAATGTAAAATGTGTTAAACTTTTAGAGTAAACTGTAATAAAGAAATAATACTAATTACTACGAGATTCCGATACTTATAGTAGGACATTAGAGCTTACTAATTATTACTGTATTATAATTGAGCATTATAAAAGTGAATGTTTGGCTACCATTTTGTAATGTAATTATAAATAGAAGAAAACAGGATAGAATAAAGAGAGAAGAAAAGACTAAAAGGAAAGTAAAGATAAGAAGAGGAAAAAAAAAAAAAAAAGTCTGGATTAACCCCCCATCTTTATAACCAGTTTCCACTTTTACATAACAAAACATAGATTCCGTTTTTATAGTCACATGTTCACAACCGTTACCATAACGGTTGTGAACATTGGCATTGGTATTGGCGCACGCCAATATACGTCAACAGATTTTTGACTGAAATACTTTAAAACATAGTTACAGCAATGAACATTATTATATTTGAATAAACATATATTTTCCTTTTATTCGGTATTATAGAGAATTATCTTTATCTCTCTGCTACACTTTATCTGTCTCATAATGATAATTACATTGTATCGCTTTAATGCCGATATTCTTCTTTCAGTCGTTCTCTTTTTTAACCACTAGATGGCGCACATGGCACGTCTGTACAAATCTTTCTTATCGCAGCTTCACACGGATTAGAAACGATTTAACCACTTCCCGACCGATGCGCACGCCAATATACGTCAACAAAATGGCACGGACAGGCAAATGGGCGTACAGGTACGTCCCTTTACATTTTCCTGCCGTGCCATTGCGTGCACGCGCATCGGTCGGGACCTCCGTGAGTCCGATCCACGGGGGTCCTGCGGACTCGATCGCCGCGGGGGATACCCGCGATCGTCTCTCTGGGGAGGAAGAACGGGGAGACGCTAAAGTAAACAAGCCTCTCCCCGCGTTCTGCCTAGTGACAGTGATACTGCTGATCTCTGCTCCCTGTGATTGGAGCAGAGATCAGTGATGTGCAAAACACAGCCACGCCCCCCCCCCCCCCCCACAGTTAGCAACACACCCCCTGGGAACACACTTAACCCCTACACTGCCCCCTAGTGGTTAACCCATTCACTGCCAGTACCGTTTACACAGGAATCAGTGCATTTGTATAGCACTGATCGCTGTGTAAATGACAAATTGGTCGCAAAAATGTGTAAAAAAATTGTCCAATGTGTCCGCCGTAATGTCGCAGTCACGATAAAAATCGCTGATCGCTGCCGTTACTAGTAAAAAAAAAAAAATTATTAATAAAAATGCCATAAAACTATCCCCTATTTTGTGGACGATATAACTTTTGCGCAAACCAATCAATAATCGCTTATTGTGATTTTTTTTTTACAAAAATATGTAGAAGAATACGTATCGCCCTAAACTGAGGAGAACATTTTTTTATATATTTTTGGGGGATATTTATTATAGCAAAAAGTAAAAAATATAATGCGTTTATGTTCAAAATTGGTGCTCTTTTTTTAGTTTATAGCGCAAAAAATAAAAAACGCAGAGGTGATCATATACCACCAAAAGAAAGCTCTATTTGTGGAGAAAAAAAGGACGTCAGTTTTGTTTGGGAGCCACGTCGCACGACCGCGCAATTGTCAGTTAAAACGACACAGTGCCGAGTCGCAAAAAAAAAAAACGATCTGGTCTTTGGCCAGCAAAATGGTCCAGGGCTGAAAGTGGTTACAGTACATACCTGCAAAGAATTACACAAATAGGTAGAATATATATGACCCCCCCATCTGTATAAGCGAAGTAGCTTCACTTCAGTCACATGGTGCGCGGTCTTCTATAGACTCTGCTCGTGTGCCTTCTCCGCCATCTACTGGTTGATGATAGAATAGCAGGATGGTATTTCTTTGCTTAGAAATAAATATTTAAAAAGATGAATATGGACTTTGGGGTGTCTGTTTTGTCTCTTATGTGACCATATAAACCCCAGTCCGTCACATGACCACTATTTTCAGGTACAAATTCACCATTAGGACCTCCATACGTGACTTTCTGTGGTCCGGCTTCCTCTGTATCCTCCATACCTCGTTCTATGTTTATAGACAAATCCATGAGAGGAAAGGACCCCGTTCTCCCCCATTCTGGTCTCATCACCTTTATTCTGTCACTCACTTTTTTGTTAGACCGGCTCATCAAAGCACGTCTAGTGCCGCGTACACACCACCGGGTTTTGGCGTCGGAATAAACTCCGAAGGTTTTTTTTTTTTTCGATGAGATTTCACTCAAGCCGTCTTGCATAAACACACGGTCCCGCCAAATTCCGACAGTCATGAACGCGGCAATGTACAACACGTGCGTCGTCTCGTACGTGGTTCAGAGCGGGCGTCATTTTTGGAACGTCGGAACACACAATATAGACGAGCGGTTCTCCCGATAGGAATTGATTCCGTCGGAAAAATTTACAACATGTTTTCCATCTAAGTCCGTCTGATTTTTTCACGGAAAAAGTACGATGAGGGGAATACACGCGGTCAGGATATACGATGAAAAGCTCCCATCTGACTTTTTCTGTCGGAATGTCCGTCCGCGTGTACGCGGCATAAGGATTCCATCAATCACTTCCTCATTTGCATTCTGCCAACATGCAGCACCATGCAACAACATGCAACAACATGCAACAACATGCAGCACCATGCAACAACATGCAGCACCATGCAACAACATGCAACAACATGCAACAACATGCAGCATCATGCAACAACATGCAGTAACATGCAACAACATGCAGCACCATGCAACAACATGCAGTAACATGCAACAACATGCATGTGCAGCACCATGCAACACCATGCAACAACATGCAGCACCATGCAACAACATGCAACACCATGCAACAACATGCAGCACCATGCAACAACATGCAACACCATGCAACAACATGCAGCACCATGCAACACCATGCAACAACATGCAACACCATGCAACAACATGCAGCACCATGCAACAACATGCAACACCATGCAACAACATGCAGTAACATGCAACAACATGCAACACCATGCAACAACATGCAACACCATGCAGCAACATGCAACAACATGCATCATCATGCAACAACATGCAGCACCATGCAACAACATTCAGCAACATGCAACACCATGCAGCAACATTCAGCAACATGCAACACCATGCAGCAACATGCAGCACCATACAAGAATATGCAGCAACAAGCAGCAACATGCAACAACATGCAGCAACAAGCAGCAACATGCAACAACATGCAACACCATGCAACAACATGCAACAACATGCAGCAACATGCAACAACATGCATCATCATGCAACAACATGCAGCACCATGCAACAACATTCAGCAACATGCAGCACCATACAAGAATATGCAGCAACATGCAACAACATGCAGCAACAAGCAGCAACATGCAACAACATGCAACAACATGCAGCAACCCCATATGCAGCAACATGCAACAACATGCAGTAACATGCTCACTCATTCTTTGAAAGAACATATCACATGGGTTGTTTGCAATAGACTAGCCCAATAACCCCCCCTTGTATTGTTTTTGTACCCGTGTACAGAAGGTGTTATTCCATTCCTCACCCTCTTCCACATCAGTATTTGGTGTAGGTCCTTTAAACAGGAGCGCCACCTTATAAAAAAATATTAAAAGCCAGCAGATACAAATACTGCAGCTACTGACTTTTAATAAATGGACACTCACCTGTCCAGGGCGCCCGCCATGTCGGCAGCAGATGACGAGCAATTGCCCATCTCTCGGCTGCCCCCGCCGGCATCCTCGGTCAGGGAATCAGGAAGTGAAGCGCTTCACTGCCTGGCTCCCTACTGCGCATGTGTGAGCGCGCTGCGCATCTTCACTGGTCCCTGTTGTGTTCTAGGAACTGTGTGTTTCCCAGAACACAACGGGGGGGGGGGGGGGGTGGTATCTGCAGCTAGCTATTCCTAGAAGTGGGTGCAGATACCTGGATTATACAGGTATCTGCACCCCCCCTCCCCCCTGAAAGGTGCCAATTGTGGCACCGGAGGGGGGGGGGGAGGAATCCAATGAGAGTGGAGCTCCGCTTTAAGACTGCCACTGGTATTAGTGATTTGGACACCCGGTGAGCAATTTGTAAAGCTTTCATCTTTTTAGTAAAAAGCATGTGGATTTCTTTTAGGGTCAGGCGTGGTCTCTATAATTATCTGTAAATCAGAGTTAGTGATGGGGACATGCCGGGTGACAGAAGTCCTCGCCCCATCACTTGCTGTTATCAATTGAGTTCTCACAGACCCCCCAAAAATTAGATTGATTGGGTGAAATAGGGGGACATGGGAGGCTGATGTGTTATCACAGGTCTCCCCGAGGGGGGAGGGGAAGCTAGGATGGCTGAGAACCCCTCTGCTAGTGGTATAGTACAATCTGCACCTATTGCTGTTTCTGGCTGGGGGGGGCAGATAAATTATGCACAGTGGAACTGTTTGCTGCCTTTTGATTGCTATAGGTAGGTGGGGGTGGTAATGTAGGGTATAATCTGCTGACAGTCATTTCAGCAATATTGTCATCGGGCTCTTCAGCGCTCTATTCATATAACTTTCTCGCAGGGCAATAGGTTTCTTTCAATCTCGTTTTCAACATGTTTTGGCATTGCTCACTTCTACGCATCCATTTATCTAATGCCTGCTTGTCTTTTCTTGTTTTAAAAGTACAATATTTATCAGCGTATAACACGCACCGGTGTATAACACGCACCGGTGTATAACACGCACCGGTGTATAACACGCACCGGTGTATAGCACGCAACGGTGTATAACACGCACCGGTGTATAGCACGCATCGGTGTATAACACGCACCGGTGTATAGCACGCAACGGTGTATAACACGCACCGGTGTATAGCACGCATCGGTGTATAGCACGCACAAGTGTATAACACCCACCACAAGTTTAGGAGGGAAGTTTAAGGAAAAAAACATACATTTAAATGCCCATCAATGCAGCCTTATCAGTGTCCATCTGCAGCCTTGCAGTTTCAAAAATGGCGCCGCCGAGATAGAGACCCGGATGTCCTGTGTATCTCGGCCGTTCTCGTCCGTTCTCAGAAGCTTTCGGCTGCACTTGGCAGCTTTCGGCGGCTCACGAGGGACTGCGAGAGCGGCCGAAAGCCGCAGAGAACAGCCGAAAGCCGCCGAGAGGCTCACAATCGGTGGCGGACTGGCGTATAACACGCACCCGCGATTTTCCCCTGATTGTAAGAGGAAAAAAGTGTGTGTTATACGCCGATAAATACGGTACTTGGATAGTATTTTTTTACATTCATTCCACAACTTAGGGGCCAGCTTCCCTTCTAGAGGTATAAACCCCTGTGTGCCTCTGTTCCGGCTCTTCAGGGGACGGACCGCCCCTCCTACAAAGTTATATATCATATAATCCTTGGCAGACCAGGAAGGGTTCACAATGGGATCACACAGATCCTCCTCTGAGGTGTACTCGGGGGACACAATTCCCCGTCACACACGGCGATGAGACTTCCCAACCACAAGCAGGGAGAACAATACAGTACATGCTATACATTCAATATAATTGTTCTGACTGAGGCCTCAGTACATTTATACTTTCTACAGGGGGGGGAGGGGGGTACCTTGTGAGCCTCTTTGAAGTCCTAATCAATTTGTCGGTTATTTACATTGATAAACAGATGGTCACTTAGCACCTATACGTCACTTCCTATATACCTATACATCAGTTCCTATATACCTATACATCACTTCCTATACCCCTATACATCACTTCCTATACCCCTATACGTCACTTCCTATATACCTATACATCACTTCCTATACCCCTATACGTCACTTCCTATATACCTATACGTCACTTCCTATACCCCTATACGTCACTTTCTATACCCCTATACGTCACTTCCTATATACCTATACGTCACTTCCTATACCCCTATACGTCACTTCCTATACCCCTATACGTCACTTCCTATACCCCTATACGTCACTTCCTATATACCTATACGTCACTTCCTATACCCCTATACGTCACTTCCTATACCCCTATACGTCACTTCCTATACCCCTATACATCACTTCCTATACCCCTATACATCACTTCCTATATACCTATACATCACTTCCTATACCCCTATACATCACTTCCTATACCCCTATACATCACTTCCTATATACCTATACATCACTTCCTATACCCCTATACGTCACTTCCTATACCCCTATACGTCACTTCCTATACCCCTATACATCACTTCCTATACACCTATACATCACTTCCTATATACCTATACATCACTTCCTATACCCCTATACGTCACTTCCTATACCCCTATACGTCACTTCCTATATACCTATACATCACTTCCTATACCCCTATACGTCACTTCCTATATACCTATACATCACTTCCTATATACCTATACATCACTTCCTATACCCCTATACGTCACTTCCTATACCCCTATACGTCACTTCCTATATACCTATACATCACTTCCTATACCCCTATACGTCACTTCCTATATACCTATACATCACTTCCGATACCCCTATACGTCACTTCCTATATACCTATACGTCACTTCCTATACCCCTATACATCACTTCCTATACACCTATACATCACTTCCTATATACCTATACATCACTTCCTATACCCCTATACGTCACTTCCTATACCCCTATACGTCACTTCCTATATACCTATACATCACTTCCTATACCCCTATACGTCACTTCCTATATACCTATACATCACTTCCTATATACCTATACATCACTTCCTATACCCCTATACGTCACTTCCTATACCCCTATACGTCACTTCCTATATACCTATACATCACTTCCTATACCCCTATACGTCACTTCCTATATACCTATACATCACTTCCTATACCCCTATACGTCACTTCCTATATACCTATACATCACTTCCTATACCCCTATACGTCACTTCCTATATACCTATACATCACTTCCTATACCCCTATACGTCACTTCCTATACCCCTATAGTCACTTCCTATATACCTATACATCACTTCCTATACCCCTATACGTCACTTCCTATATACCTATACATCACTTCCTATACCCCTATACGTCACTTCCTATATACCTATACGTCACTTCCTATACCCCTATACGTCACTTTCTATACCCCTATACGTCACTTCCTATATACCTATACGTCACTTCCTATACCCCTATACGTCACTTCCTATACCCCTATACGTCACTTCCTATACCCCTATACGTCACTTCCTATATACCTATACGTCACTTCCTATACCCCTATACGTCACTTCCTATACCCCTATACGTCACTTCCTATACCCCTATACATCACTTCCTATACCCCTATACATCACTTCCTATATACCTATACATCACTTCCTATACCCCTATACGTCACTTCCTATACCCCTATACGTCACTTCCTATACCCCTATACGTCACTTCCTATATACCTATACGTCACTTCCTATACCCCTATACGTCACTTCCTATACCCCTATACGTCACTTCCTATACCCCTATACATCACTTCCTATACCCCTATACATCACTTCCTATATACCTATACATCACTTCCTATACCCCTATACATCACTTCCTATACCCCTATACATCACTTCCTATATACCTATACATCACTTCCTATACCCCTATACGTCACTTCCTATACCCCTATACGTCACTTCCTATACCCCTATACATCACTTCCTATACACCTATACATCACTTCCTATATACCTATACATCACTTCCTATACCCCTATACGTCACTTCCTATACCCCTATACGTCACTTCCTATATACCTATACATTACTTCCTATACCCCTATACGTCACTTCCTATATACCTATACATCACTTCCTATATACCTATACATCACTTCCTATACCCCTATACGTCACTTCCTATACCCCTATACGTCACTTCCTATATACCTATACATCACTTCCTATACCCCTATACGTCACTTCCTATATACCTATACATCACTTCCGATACCCCTATACGTCACTTCCTATATACCTATACGTCACTTCCTATACCCCTATACATCACTTCCTATACACCTATACATCACTTCCTATATACCTATACATCACTTCCTATACCCCTATACGTCACTTCCTATACCCCTATACGTCACTTCCTATATACCTATACATCACTTCCTATACCCCTATACGTCACTTCCTATATACCTATACATCACTTCCTATATACCTATACATCACTTCCTATACCCCTATACGTCACTTCCTATACCCCTATACGTCACTTCCTATATACCTATACATCACTTCCTATACCCCTATACGTCACTTCCTATATACCTATACATCACTTCCTATACCCCTATACGTCACTTCCTATATACCTATACATCACTTCCTATACCCCTATACGTCACTTCCTATATACCTATACATCACTTCCTATACCCCTATACGTCACTTCCTATACCCCTATAGTCACTTCCTATATACCTATACATCACTTCCTATACCCCTATACGTCACTTCCTATATACCTATACATCACTTCCTATACCCCTATACGTCACTTCCTATATACCTATACATCACTTCCTATACCCCTATACGTCACTTCCTATATACCTATACATCACTTCCTATACCCCCTATACGTCACTTCCTATATACCTATACGTCACTTCCTATACCCCTATACATCACTTCCTATATACCTATACATCACTTCCTATATACCTATACATCACTTCCTATATACCTATACATCACTTCCTATACCCCTATACGTCACTTCCTATACCCCTATACGTCACTTCCTATATACCTATACATCACTTCCTATACCCTATACGTCACTTCCTATATACCTATACATCACTTCCTATACCCCTATACGTCACTTCCTATATACCTATACATCACTTCCTATACCCCTATACGTCACTTCCTATATACCTATACATCACTTCCTATACCCCCTATACGTCACTTCCTATATACCTATACGTCACTTCCTATACCCCTATACATCACTTCCTATATACCTATACATCACTTCCTATACCCCTATACGTCACTTCCTATACCCCTATACATCACTTCCTATATACCTATACATCACTTCCTATACCCCTATACATCACTTCCTATACCCCTATACATCACTTCCTATATACCTATACATCACTTCCTATACCCCTATACGTCACTTCCTATACCCCTATACGTCACTTCCTATACCCCTATACATCACTTCCTATACACCTATACATCACTTCCTATATACCTATACATCACTTCCTATACCCCTATACGTCACTTCCTATACCCCTATACGTCACTTCCTATATACCTATACATCACTTCCTATACCCCTATACGTCACTTCCTATATACCTATACATCACTTCCTATATACCTATACATCACTTCCTATACCCCTATACGTCACTTCCTATACCCCTATACGTCACTTCCTATATACCTATACATCACTTCCTATACCCCTATACGTCACTTCCTATATACCTATACATCACTTCCTATACCCCTATACGTCACTTCCTATATACCTATACATCACTTCCTATACCCCTATACGTCACTTCCTATATACCTATACGTCACTTCCTATACCCCTATGCGTCACTTCCTATATACCTATACGTCACTTCCTATACCCCTATACGTCACTTCCTATATACCTATACTTCACTTCCTATACCCCTATACGTCACTTCCTATATACCTATACATCACTTCCTATACCCCTATACATCACTTCCTATATACCTATACGTCACTTCCTATACCCCTATACGTCACTTCCTATATACCTATACGTCACTTCCTATACCCCTATACGTCACTTCCTATATACCTATACATCACTTCCTATACCCCTATACGTCACTTCCTATATACCTATACATCACTTCCTATACCCCTATACGTCACTTCCTATATACCTATACATCACTTCCTATACCCCTATACGTCACTTCCTATATACCTATACATCACTTCCTATACCCCTATACGTCACTTCCTATATACCTATACATCACTTCCTATACCCCTATACGTCACTTCCTATACCCCTATACATCACTTCCTATACACCTATACATCACTTCCTATATACCTATACATCACTTCCTATACCCCTATACGTCACTTCCTATACCCCTATACGTCACTTCCTATATACCTATACATCACTTCCTATACCCCTATACGTCACTTCCTATATACCTATACATCACTTCCTATATACCTATACATCACTTCCTATACCCCTATACGTCACTTCCTATACCCCTATACGTCACTTCCTATATACCTATACATCACTTCCTATACCCCTATACGTCACTTCCTATATACCTATACATCACTTCCTATACCCCTATACGTCACTTCCTATATACCTATACATCACTTCCTATACCCCTATACGTCACTTCCTATATACCTATACGTCACTTCCTATACCCCTATGCGTCACTTCCTATACCCCTATACGTCACTTCCTATACCCCTATACATCACTTCCTATATACCTATACGTCACTTCCTATACCCCTATACATCACTTCCTATATACCTATACATCACTTCCTATACCCCTATACATCACTTCCTATACCCCTATACGTCACTTCCTATATACCTATACATCACTTCCTATACCCCTATACGTCACTTCCTATATACCTATACATCACTTCCTATACCCCTATACGTCACTTCCTATATACCTATACATCACTTCCTATACCCCTATACGTCACTTCCTATATACCTATACGTCACTTCCTATACCCCTATGCGTCACTTCCTATACCCCTATACATCACTTCCTATACCCCCTACACATCACTTCCTATACACCAATGCGTCACTTCCTATATACCTATACGTCACTTCCTATACCCCTATATGTCACTTCCTATATACCTATACGTCACTTCCTATACCCATATACATCACTTCCTATACCCCTATACATCACTTCCTATACCCCTATACATCACTTCCTATATACCTATACGTCACTTCCTATACCCCTATACGTCACTTCCTATACACCCATACATCACTTCCTATACACCTATACGTCACTTCCTATATACCTATAGTCACTCCCTATACCCCTATACGTCACTTCCTATACCCCTATACGTCACTTCCTATACACCTATACATAACTTCCTATATACCTATACGTTACTTCCTATAACCCTATACGTCACTTCCTATATACTATACATCACCTCCTATACACCTATACAACACTTCCTAAAAACCTATACATCACTTCCTAAAATCCTATACATCACTTCCTAAAAACCTAGGCATCACTTCCTATACACCTATACATCACTTCCTATAAACCTATACATCACTACCTATACACCTAGACATCATTTCCTATACATCACTTCCTATATACCTATATGTCACTTCCTATACCCATATACATCACTTCCTATACCCCTATACTTCACTTCCTATACCCCTATACGTCACTTCCTATACCCCTATACATCACTTCCTATAAACCTATACATCACTACCTATACACCTAGACATCATTTCCTATACATCACTTCCTATATACCTATATGTCACTTCCTATACCCCTATACATCACTTCCTATACCCCTATACGTCACTTCCTATACCCCTATACATCACTTCCTATACGTCACTTCATATACATCATTTCCTATAAACCTATACATCACTTCCTATACACCTATACGTCACTTCCTATAAAGCTATACATCACTTCCTATACCCCTATACATGACTTCCTATACACCTATAAATAACTTTCTATACACCACTTCCTATACCCCTATACGTCACTTCCAGAGTTCTCTGGGAAATGCCTTTTCACAGCTGGAGGTGTGAATGGAATTTGCCCAGAAACACAAGAAAAGCTTCTACATCCATCCGGAGACTAAATATCTGTAAAAAGTATCTCTACGTAATCAGATATAATCAGAACTAATTGTTTGATAAACAAATGTCTATTCCATTTCCTCGATCAGGGGTATGATAGGAAAGGAGAGTGTGTGTGTGGGGGGGGGGGGGGGGTATGACAGGGGGTATTATGTTCAGGAGAGGAGTGGGGGGGTATGATAGGGGGTAGTATGTACAGGAGAGGAGTGGGGGGGGGGTATGAAAGGAGGTAGTATGTACAGGAGAGGAGTGGGGGGGTATGACAGGGGGTAGTATGTACAGGAGAGGAGTGGGGGGGGTATGACAGGGGGTAATACCCCCGTACTTTTTATCTCTTTCCTTCTTTCTCTCCTTTTCTCTCTTCCCTTTGGAGGTGAAGTTCCTCATTAAGATGGGGCAGCACAGAGGCTTGGCGGTGAGCCTTGCAGCACCGGGGTCCTCGGTTCTAATCCTGACCAGGACACCATCTAAGTGCTTTGAGTCAAAGTAAATGTTGAGTGTAGATTAGCGATGGAATAAATATTAAACTGAAGTGAATGTCGTGTGTTTGTATGGATTTTATTACACGCCTTTGAATAGAATTCTTGCCGGTAGGTGTGATTGTTCTGTATTCTCGTTGGCAGCCAGTAGGTGGAGCACTCGGCTCATTTTCAGGTATTTTCTCGGCTCTCCTTCACAGCTTGGCTGAAGAAAGGCCGGATATGTACTATATACAGAGGGGAAATCTTTAAATTTGCCCCCTTACATAGAAATGAAGGGTCTATAATTCTTATGTATTTTATATGATGGAGACAGAAGATCAACCAAACATCCAGAAAAACACACAATACAAATGTTATAAATGGAGTAAAATAAGTATTTGCTCCCCTACCAACCAACAATACCCCTCCCCCCACAGACTGGCTCCAGTAGGTGCTCATGTGGTACACAGATCAGTCCTGTCAATGTAAGAAGGTTCTCCTAACGACAACTCCTATAGAAGACTCCTGTCCACAGAATCCCTTCCCTCCAATCCTCACCATCATGGGGAAGAGCAAAGATCTGTCAGAGGAGGTCGGGGAGAAGATTGGAGACCTGCACAAGGCTGGAATGGGCTACAAGACCATCAGCAAGAAGCTTGGTGAGAGGAGACGAGTGTTGGAGCGATTATTTTCGCAAATAGAAGAAATACAAAATAATCATCAATTGTCCTCAGTCTGGAGCTCCATGCAAGATTTCCCCTCATGGGGTGAGGATGGTCATGAGAAAAGTGAGGGATCCGCCCAGAACTACACAGGGAGGAGCTTGTGAAGGATCTCAAGGCAGTTGGGACCAAAGTCACCAAACACACCATTGGTGACACAATACACCGCCATGGACTGAAATCCTGCAGCACCCGCAACAGAAGACACATGTACAGGTCCGTCTGAAGTTTGCCAATGAAGATCTAAATGATTCAGAGAAGGATTGGGAGAAAATTCTGTGGTCAGATGAGACCAAAATTCAGCTCTTTGGAATTAACTTGACTCGCTGTTTGGAGGAAGAAAAATGCTGACTATGACCCCAAGATCACCATCCCCACAGTCACACACAGAGGGGGGAACATGAACACCATCCCTACAGTCACACACAGAGGTGGGAACATGAACACCATCCCTACAGTCACACACGGAGGGGGGAACATGAACACCATCCCTACAGTCACACACGGAGGGGGGAACATGAACACCATCCCTACAGTCACACACGGAGGTGGGAACATGAACACCATCCCTACAGTCACACACGGAGGTGGGAACATGAACACCATCCCTACAGTCACACACAGAGGTGGGAACATGAACACCATCCCTACAGTCACACAGGGAGGGGGGAACATGATGCTTTGGGGCTGTTTCTCTGATAAAGGTCCAGGCCGACTTTGCCGCATTGAGGGGCCAATTGACAGTTCCATGTATTGTAAGATCTTGGAGGAGAACCTTCTTCCCTCATCCAGAACACTGAAGATGGGTCATAGATGGGTCTTCCAGCATGACAATGACCCAAAACATACCGCCAACGCAACAAAGGAGTGGCTCAAGAAGAAGCACATTAAAGCCATGGAGTGGCCTGGCCAGTCTCCAGACCTTAATCCCATAGAAAATGTATGGAGGAGCTGAAACTTCGAGTTGCCAAGAAACCTTCAGGATTTAGAGAAGATCTGTAGAGAAGAGAGGAGAAAATCCCTCCTGAGATGTGAGAACCTCATCACCACCTACAAGAAACGTCTGACCTCTAGGGATGAGCCGAACACCCCCCCCCCGGTTCGGTTCGCACCAGAACTTTCGAACGGACCCCAAATTCGAACGAACGTTAGAACCCCATTGAAGTCTATGGGACTCGAACGTTCGAAATGAAAAGTGTTAATTTTAACGGCTAATATGCAAGATGTTGTCCTAAAAAGGGTTTGGGGACCTGGCTCCTGCCCCAGTGGACATGGGTCAATGCCTAAAATGTTTTTAAAAATGGCCGTTTTGGCGGGAGCACTGATTTTAATGACGATTAAAGTGAAAAAAAAAAGTGAAATATTCCTTTAAATATGGTGCCTGGGGGGTGTCTGTAGTATGCCTGTGAAGTGCCACGTGTTTCCCGTGTTTAGAACAGTCCCTGCACAAAATGACATTAAACGGAAATAACGTCATTTAAAACTGCTTGCGGTTTTAATGTTATATCTGGTTCCTGCAATATGGTTGAAAATCATTGAGAAAAATGGCATGGGTAGCCCTCCCTGCCCATTACCAGCCTATTTGGGTCTTGTACACATATTAAGGGGAACCCCGTACCCATATTAAAAAAAGGAAATGCGTGTGGCCCCCAGGCCCTATATACTCAGAACAGCAGTATACAGGCGGTGCAAACAAGACAGGGACTGTGTAGGTTTGTTGTGTTAAGTTGAATCTGTTTGTAATTTTCAACTGGTACATTTTTAAAGTGTAGCTCCAGTCAAAAAAACTATTTTTATGGAATTTTTTTGGAAAACATAGGGAAGGGTTATTACCCCTGTATAATTTGTTTTGTCGTCCATCTTTTTTCATCTCACTTGCTGCTGTCTCCTTCCGTTTGCAAGTAGGAGATGTTTGTAAGTTGGATGTTTGAAAGTAGGAGCCTGCCCTATATGCTCTGCAGAAATGGCGGAACAAGGTGTTGGTGTTGCCACAACATTGTAAGCCCTCAAAGTGACTCTTGGTGGGCGCTGGAGCGCCCTGCTGTGAACGATTATATCAAGAATTGTAATTACATGCCATTGTTGAACAGTGGTAGAAAAATTGACCTTTGGTGGTTGTGGTGCTGGTGCCACAACACTATAAGTCCTCACAGTTACTCTGGGTGGGCACAGGAAGGGGCCCTCCTGTGAAATATTATATCAAGAATTGTAATTACATGTCCCTGTTAAACAGGGGCAGAAAAATTGGGCCACACTGCAAACTCTGCCATATACTCTTGTTTTATTGCAGGAATTAGCCCTGCTGCAAAGCATTGCATCAAAAATTGTACTTAAACGCCCCTGTTAAACAGGGGCAGAAAAATTGGGCTGATGGCATCAACCAGAACCAGAAATGTTCTTCCAACATATCAGCGGAGGAGGAAGAGGATAGACAATCAACATAACAGGACAGTCACTCAGCATCAGCATAGGCAGTCTTGAAGGAATGTGGTATTTCAAAAAAAATTATTCGGTTACATCAGCTTCAGGTGCTTGGTAGCTGTGGGTGATCCAAGACTGATTCATCTTGATGAAGGTCAGTCCATCAACCAAGTCGGTGGACAGGCGCACCCTGTGATCGGTAACAAAGCCACCAGCAACACTGAAGGTGCGTTCCGAAAGAACGCTGGATGCAGGACAGGCCAGTAGCTCTATTGCATACTGTGCAAGCTCTGGCCAGTGATCCATCCTCAAGACCCAGTAAGCCAGAGGATTTTCGGTGGGAAAGGTGTCCAAGTCTGACCTTGCCCCTAGGTATTCCTGCACCATGTAAATCAGACGCTGGTGATGGGTGCTGGAACCGATCATACCTTGGGGCTGCGGACTAAAAAATTGTCTGAAAGCATCAGTCAGACGGCCACCTTCTCCACCGCTCCTTCTGACCGATGCCTCAGCAACACGTTGTCCAGGACCAGGAGTTTGTAACCTCCCAGTCTCTGGGAACGCGTTGCACAGACCTTTCTGCAAGGCCTCCCGGAGATGTCTCATCCTCTGCTCCCTCTGCAACGGCAAGATAAGGTCGGCAACCTTACCCTTGTACCGTGGATCAAGGAGAGTGGCCAGCCAGTAATGGTCCCTCTCCTTGATCCGAAGAATATGAGGATCCTTCCGCAGGCTTTGCAGGATCAGGGAGGCCATGCAGCGTAGGTTTGCTGAGGCATTCCGTCCGGAGTCCTCTGGGTCACTAAGGACAACATGATCCGCAGCTACCTCCTCCCAGCCACGTACAAGTCCACGGGTTTCTTGGGACTGTAAATCATCCCTACAAGACTGCTGCTGCTGATGCTGAGTGCCAGCCTCCACCTCCATGCTGACACAATCATCCTCCTCCTCCTCCTCCTCCTCCTCCTCATCCTTCTCCTCATCCTCTTCCTGTGTGATGGGTGGCACAGCAGGAACACTGTCTGGATAAAGGGGGCCTTGAGAGGCAAGGAAGTCCTCCTCTTCCTGCCTCTGTTCTGCCTCAAGTGCCCTGTCCATTATTCCACGCAGTGTATGCTCCAAGAGGTTGACAAGAGGTACAGTGTCACTGATGCATGCACTGTCACTGTTCACCATCCTTGTGGCCTCCTCAAACGGTGACAGGACAGTGCATGCATCCCTGATCATGCCCCACTGGCGTGGTGAGAAAAAACCGAGCTCCCCTGACCCTGTCCTGGTGCCGTAGTCGCACAGGTACTCATTGATGGCCCTCTGCTGCGTGTGCAGCTGCTGCAGCATGGCCAACGTTGAGTTCCACCTGGTGGGCATGTCACATATAAGGCGGTTCTTGGGCAGGTTCAACTCCTTTTGGAGCTCAGCCAGCCGAGCACAGGCATTAAATGATCGGCGGAAATGCACACAGACTTTCCTGGCCTGCTTCAGGACATCCTGTAAGCCGGGGTACCTGCCCAAGAACCGCTGCACCACCAGGTTAAGGACGTGAGCTACACAGGGCACATGGGCCAGTTGTCCCTGTCGGAGGGCGGAGAGGAGGTTGGTGCCATTGTCGCAAACCACCATTCCTGGCTTAAGCTGGCGTGGCGTCAACCACCTCTCGGCCTGCCCCTGCAGAGCTGACAAAACATCTGCCCCAGTGTGGCTCCTGTCCACCAAACAAACCAGTGCAAGCACGGCATGGCATCGTTTTGCTGCGTACTTGCGTAGCCCCTGGAACGCCTACGGAGCACCGCTGGTTCTGAGGACAGAGCACTGGAAGAGGCCATGGAGGAAGAAGAAGAGGAGGGGGTGGAGGAGAGAGGTGTGTCACAACCAATAGTAGCATTTTGGAGGCGTGGTGGCGGAACAACCTCCAACACTACTGCACCTTGTCCTGCATCCTTCCCAGCAGCCAGAAGAGTGACCCAATGGGCCGTGAAAGACAGGTAACGTCCCTGTCCATGCCTGCTGGACCATGAGTCAGCGGTAATATGCACCTTACCGCTGACCGCCCTGTCCAGCGAGGCAAGGACATTGCCTTCCACATGCCGGTAGAGAGCCGGAATCGCCTTCCGTGAGAAAAAGTGGCGTTTGGGGACCTGCCACTGAGGAACCGCACATTGTACAAACTCACGGAAGGGGGCCGAGTCTACCAACTGAAAAGGCAGCAGTTGAAGTGCTAGCAATTTAGCCAAGCTAGCATTCAACCGCTGGCCATGTGGATGGCTGGGAGTGAACTTCTTTCGACGGTCCAGCAGCTGGGGCAGGGACATTTGCCTGCTATAATCGGACGTGGGTGTACTGCTAGCAGAGTTCCCGGAAGCACTTGGCTGTGACACACCTAATTCTACACCTTCATTCCTCTCAGAGCAGGTTTCAGAGAGGACTGAAGGTCTAGTGGGGTTGGAGATGCCAGCTGATGAGGAGCAAGGAGAGGTCCGCTTTGTTCTTTGGTGTGGGTCTTTGAGGTACGCTTGCCAACGAGCTGCATGGCAGGTCAACATATGTCTGGTCAAGCATGTGGTGCCCAAGCGGCTGATGTTTTGGCCACGTGAGATACGCTTGAGACATGTGTTGCAAATAGCAGCGGTGCGATCTGATGCACTCGTCTCAAAAAAGGCCCACACCAAAGAACTTTTAGAATAACGCGCAGAGGAAGCGCTCTGCGCAGAGGAAGCGCTCTGCACAGGCGGAGCTCTGCGGTGTGATTCAGTCGGTGTGCTGCCCCTAAGCTGGCCCCCGGAGGGCATCCTGCCTCGTTGGACATGTGCCTCCTCCTCCTCCTCCTCTCTCCTTCCAGGCACCCACGTGGAGTCAGTGCCCTCATCATCCCCTCCCTCTTCATCACTGTAGCAAACCTGGCAGTATGCTGCAGCTTGTGGAACATGACTGCCAGATTGCTGTCCTTCTTGAGCATCCTCTCTCTCTGTGCTCACGCTACTGCCTTCCTCTAGCTGAGTGTCATCATCAGAGCCCACAAAACACTGGGCATCCTCCTGGAGCATGTACCCAACACTGTGCTCAAAGAGTTCAGGAGACTCCTCAGGAGGACGTGGTGGGTCTAGGGAAGGAGTCACTGATGATGACATTGAGAGGAGGGAAGACGATGCGTTGGCAGCTGCTTTGCTACTACCCTGAGACTGGGTGAGAGAGGATGAGGAGGATGAAGAGGGCTTGGTCATCCACTCTACCAAGTCGTTGGCATGTTGCGGTTCAACATGTCCAGCTGCCGAAAAGAAGGACAAGCGTGTCCCATGGCCACGTGCTGATGACAATGCACCGCGTCCACGACCAGCACTGTTGTCTCTAGACACAGAGCCTGCTTGCCCTCTTTTATCGGCTCGCGCCTGTCTGCCTCTCCTTGCTGGCCTTCCAGACATGGTAATGGCCTGAAGGGAGATGGGAAAACCAACAGTTGGGTAGTTTATATTGTGCTGGAGGCACACAACACCCACTAACTCCTGCAGATGCCTTTTTTATAGAACACCAGAGATAAAGGGGTATATACAGATGTATACTGTGCTGTGCTGGAGGCACACACTACTTCCAATAACTCCTGCAGATGCCAATCGGGCTCAAATAGAGAAGAGCTATGTAGGTGGATATAGCGGTGTGTACTGGGTACAGAGCACGCAGACAGCACGCACTATCTCCTAACACTACTGACTGCAAGCTCTATTATAAAAGATAGATCACTAGCTATATAGGTGAGGTGAATATAGCGGTGTATACTGCGGTCAGGGCACAGACAATAACCAGAAAACAGCAGCAAGATAGAAAATCGGCCGAAAACGATCGGTGTGTACTGTGTTGAAGGTACACAGAACACCCACTGCTTCAGACGCCAACACACTACACGAGGCCGCCGCGATGGCGGCCTTATATAGTGTGGGGCGTGTACTACACAGCCTGAGCTATGATTGGCCACAGGCATCCTGCCTGTGGCCAATCATGGCTCTCCTCGCTGTTGGCGCTGCGATTGGCCAAGCATGCGGGGTCACAGTGCATGCTTGGCCAATCATGAGCCAGCAATGCACTGCGCCATCGCAGTGCATTGTGGGCCGTAAGCGCCACACGAATTTGACGCGAACGGACCAAAATGTTTGGACTTCGCCGAACGGACGAACAGCCGATGTTCGAGTCGAACACGAAGCTCATCCCTACTGACCTCTGTGATCACCAACAAGGGTTTCTCCACCGACTACTAAGGGGATCAAATACTTATTTTACTCACTGAACTCCATTTATAACATTTGTATTGTGTGTTTTTTCTGGATTTTTGGTTGATCTTCTGTCTCCATCATATAAAATACACCTCTGATAGAAATTGTAGACCCTTCATTTCTATGTAAGTGGGCAAAATTTACACCATCTGCAGGGGAGACGATCGTTATTTTCCCCTCTGTAGCTCTGACATATACCGCAGCGTTGTACAGAGAACACGGCACATTTGTCAGTTTATCAGGAGTTCCAGGCTGGAGTGCCCCTTTAATTGCTGTCACTGTTGTTTGTTCTCTGATCTTCAGTCATATTCTCCGGAGACCTCCATTCCTCATTTGTGGGGTAATAAACGTCCTTCATTCTATGCTCAGTGACCGCACTGTGTTCATCAACATATCAGGAAGTGACCGGAGGTAATGGCCACCGCTAACCAGCACCGTATCGCCATTCGCGGGATAATGTCCCGCCTTCTCCAGTGATCCGTACCTGACATTCCCATCTACCGGACAAACAAACAATCTGTAGATGGGGAAATCTAATCATAATAATAAACCAAAACCTGATACGGCGGCTAAACTATGAAGTCATCCGCCACGTCCATCCAGATATCTGCTCAGGAGTCACAATGTGCTGCTGGTATAAAAATCTGACATCGTTTCTACTTTAAGGGTCAGTCCACCCAGAATTGATATTTCAGTTATAGAGGGAGATGGATGAAATAATTCACCTGATGCTCTCTGCCCCTCCCACAATGGGGAGATTTCCTGCAGTAGTTTGTGTCTCTGCCCCTCCCACAATGGGGAGATTCCCTGCAGTAGTTTGTGTCTCTGCCCCACCCACAATGGGGAGATTTCCTGCAGTAGTTTGTGTCTCTGCCCCACCCACAATGGGGAGATTTCCTGCAGTAGTTTGTGTCTCTGCCCCTCCCACAACGGGGAGATTTCCTGCAGTAGTTTGTGTCTCTGCCCCTCCCACAACGGGGAGATTTCCTGCAGTAGTTTGTGTCTCTGCCCCTCCCACAACGGGGAGATTTCCTGCAGTAGTTTGTGTCTCTGCCCCTCCCACAATGGGGAGATTTCCCTGCAGTAGTTTGTGTCTCTGCCCCACCCACAATGGGGAGATTTCCTGCAGTAGTTTGTGTCTCTGCCCCTCCCACAATGGGGAGATTTCCTCCAGTAGTTTGTGTCTCTGCCCCTCCCACAATTGGGAGATTTCCTGCAGTAGTTTGTGTCTCTGCCCCTCCCACAATGGGGAGATTTCCCTGCAGTAGTTTGTGTTTCTGCCCCTCCCACAATGGGGAGATTTCCCCCAGTAGTTTGTGTCTCTGCCCCTCCCACAATGGGGAGATTCCCTGCAGTAGTTTGTGTCTCTGCTCCTCCCACAATGGGGAGATTTCCCCCAGTAGTTTGTGTCTCTGCCCCTCCCACAATGGGGAGATTTCCTCCAGTAGTTTGTGTCTCTGCCCCTCCCACAATGGGGAGATTTCCTGCAGTAGTTTGTGTCTCTGCCCCTCCCACAATGGGGAGATTTCCTCCAGTAGTTTGTGTCTCTGCCCCTCCCACAACGGGGAGATTTCCTGCAGTAGTTTGTGTCTCTGCCCCTCCCACAATGGGGAGATTTCCTGCAGTAGTTTGTGTCTCTGCCCCTCCCACAACGGGGAGATTTCCTCCAGTAGTTTGTGTCTCTGCCCCTCCCACAATGGGGAGATTCCCTGCAGTAGTTTGTGTCTCTGCTCCTCCCACAATGGGGAGATTTCCCCCAGTAGTTTGTGTCTCTGCCCCTCCCACAATGGGGAGATTTCCTCCAGTAGTTTGTGTCTCTGCCCCTCCCACAACGGGGAGATTTCCTGCAGTAGTTTGTGTCTCTGCCCCTCCCACAACGGGGAGATTTCCTGCAGTAGTTTGTGTCTCTGCCCCTCCCACAACGGGGAGATTTCCTGCAGTAGTTTGTGTCTCTGCCCCTCCCACAACGGGGAGATTTCCTGCAGTAGTTTGTGTCTCTGCCCCTCCCACAACGGGGAGATTTCCCTGTAGTAGTTTGTGTCTCTGCCCCACCCACAATGGGGAGATTTCCTGCAGTAGTTTGTGTCTCTGCCCCTCCCACAATGGGGAGATTTCCTCCAGTAGTTTGTGTCTCTGCCCCTCCCACAATGGGGAGATTTCCTCCAGTAGTTTGTGTCTCTGCCCCTCCCACAATGGGGAGATTTCCTGCAGTAGTTTGTGTCTCTGCCCCTCCCACAATGGGGAGATTTCCCTGCAGTAGTTTGTGTTTCTGCCCCTCCCACAATGGGGAGATTTCCCACAGTAGTTTGTGTCTCTGCCCCTCCCACAATGGGGAGATTTCCTCCAGTAGTTTGTGTCTCTGCCCCTCCCACAACGGGGAGATTTCCTGCAGTAGTTTGTGTCTCTGCCCCTCCCACAACGGGGAGATTTCCTGCAGTAGTTTGTGTCTCTGCCCCTCCCACAACGGGGAGATTCCCTGCAGTAGTTTGTGTCTCTGCCCCTCCCACAATGGGGAGATTTCCCTGCAGTAGTTTGTGTCTCTGCCCCTCCCAGGGCCGTTTTTTAAGGCAGGGCAAAAGGGGCAGCTGCCCTGCGCCCTGTCATTGTTGTGGGGCCCAAAGAAGCTGCCTCATACTTGCCAACTATCCTATTTTAAATTCCCTCATCCCTTGAAGTTTTAGTCCTGTGCTGTGTCCTGATATCTCAGTGTGAAGTGCTGGTAATCATGCTTCCCAGCTCTGCCCTATTATTGTGTACAGATGACTCACCTGCAGACCCTGTGTTTACATGTCAATTCCTGGCATTCATATGCATATAGCGGCAGCCGACGGCATTGATATATGTATGTATATCATGCCCCCAGAGGTCATATCCACAGTAATCTCTAGCAACCAATCAACAAGCAGAAATAATGTGCTGTAACCTCTAGCAACTAATCAGTGAGCCGTAATGTGTTCTGGAACCTCTAGCAACCAGTCAGTGAGCGGTAATGATACACTGTAACCTCTGGCAACCAATCGCAATTTCTGCCTGATCTGATTCAGTAAACCGATTTTGAGTCTAGCTGCTATTTATTGTATGTCTCAGAGCAGGTGGAGAGCAAAACTGCATGGGGGGGGGGGCGAAGAAAAGTTTTGCCCAGGGTCCAATCAATATTAAAGACAGCCCTGGCCCCTCCCACAAGAGAACACAGATTGGAGACGGTTTCGTTATCTGACGCCATTTTATTGGTGGGTTACACTTTGTATCCATCTGTAGCAATTCTGGATGATTAGTGACACAGATAACAGATTTATAAAAGCAGAAGGAAAGGAATAGAAGGTGCGCAGTCACCCCCACAACAGCTGGATTCTGATTGGCTGCGGAGGGTAACACAGACATTGCATGGGAAGAGTTCCTTATGAATCCATCCCGTACAGTATAGAGAATTATTGTCACTCAGCGCAGGCGGCCATCAATATTATAGGACAGTGATCATTATCATAGGACAGTAATCAATATCATAGGACAGTGATCAATATGAAAGCGTCTTGTTATTTACAATAAATAGAACTGAACTCTTCAATCTGTGAGCATAAAAAAATATTAAAAACCATTTCTATTGGTCAGTACCTTCCTGTGTCTGGAGGGGGCGCTGATGTTACAGTTATTTTTGCTGCAGTGAATTCCTGAATCTCCCGCTATTCTGATTCTGTACATTAAGACTATCAGAGGGGAAGATATTCCACCACCCATATCCCCCTTATGGGGTCCCAGGGACGAATCCCCCCCCCCATGGGGTCCCAGGGACAGGAATAAACACCCCCCTATGGGGTCCCAGGGACAGGGATAAATCCCCCCTACGGGGCCCCAGGGACAGGACTAAATCCCCCCCAAGGGGGTCCCAGGGACATGAATAAATCCCCTCCAATGGGGTCCCAGGGATAGGAATAAATCCCCTCCAATGGGGTCCCAGGGACAGGGATAAATCCCCTCCAATGGGGTCCCAGGGACAGGGATAAATCCCCTCCAATGGGGTCCCAGGGACAGGGATAAATCCCCTCCAATGGGGTCCCAGGGACAGGGATAAATCCCCTCCAATGGGGTCCCAGGGACAGGGATAAATCCCCCCTATGGGGTCCCAGGGACAGGGATAAAATGGGGTCCCAGGCACAGGGATAAATCCCCCCAATGGGGTCCCAGGGACAGGGATAAATCCCCTCCAATGGGGTCCCAGGGACAGGGATAAATCCCCCCTATGGGGTCCCAGGGACAGGGATAAAATGGGGTCCCAGGGACAGGGATAAATCCCCCCAATGCGGTCCCAGGGACAGGAATAAATACCCCTATGGGGTCCCAGGGACAGGAATAAATACCCCTATGGGGTCCCAGGGACAGGGATAAATCCCCCTCCCCCATGGGGTCCTTGGGACAGGAGTAAATCCCCCCCAATGGGGTGACAGGGAGGAATAATTCACACCTCTGACATGTTATATTGTCCCGTGCCGGCAGACCTCGGCAAAACATTTCAGAGATACGTGTGCGGGGCAGCATTGTATATAGAGGTAAAAGCACATCAAATATATCCACCCCTCCCCCCTCCATCCGAAAAAAAAGGGATTTTACCTCCCCAACCCCTCCTTCAATTACCATATTCCCAGAACATAAGACCCCTCCCCCCTGTCACGTGACCATACCTGCCAACCCATACCCAGAAAATAAGACCCCTCCCCCATGTCACGTGACCATACCCAGAAAATAAGACCCCTCCCCATGTCACGTGACCATACCCAGAAAATTAGACCCCTCCCCCATGTCACGTGACCGTACCCACCAACCCATACCCAGAAAATAAGACCCCTCCCCCATGTCACGTGACCATACCCAGAAAATAAGACCCCTCCCCATGTCACGTGACCATACCCAGAAAATTAGACCCCTCCCCCATGTCACGTGACCGTACCCACCAACCCATACCCAGAAAATAAGACCCCTCCCCCATGTCACGTGACCATACCCAGAAAATTAGACCCCTCCCCCATGTCACGTGACCGTACCCGCCAACCCATACTCAGAAAATAAGACCCCTCCCCCAGCGAAGATCAATTCATATTATCAATATAACAATTGGAATGTTTGGCAACTAAAAAGAGTCATCGTAATAAAAATAAAGTCTCCAATGTGAGGCGAGTGCTGGAGTCTGCCCCGCCCCCAATGTATGAAATGTAACCAGACCCCACCCCCCACATATCTTCTGAACCAATCACAACCACTGAGGTACCCCACGGGGAGGGGGGTGGGGTGGGGTCATATCAGAGGTCAGATGTCCCCGACAGAGATCACAGCGAAGAAGAGATCTCCCCCCCCAGCTATGTGTCCCGCCCTTCTGCCCGCTGCAGCACCAACTGTGAGCGTGGGGACGCCGCCATCTTTGTGTTATTTGGAATAATTATTTCATCTGAATTGTATTATTTCATGGATCAGATAAATCCAGAGCGCCCTGGTGTTCTAATCCTAAACACCCCTCACATGCAGGAGAAGAGCGCCCCTCACCCTCATGGGCAGCGCCCTCTACAGGCGGGGTGTGACGGGGACACTTTTCATTTCATCCGAGAAACCTACTAACCATAAAAAAATCGATCTGTGCAAAAAAAATTTAAAAAAAATCCGTGGCACTGAGGTCTTCACCCCTCCCTCAATCTGCAGGATGAGTTTGGCCCCGCCCCCGAGGATCACAGCTCCAGCCCCTGAGGGCCAGGATCCAGGAGAGTTTCTCAAATCATTTGTTTCTATGAGGATCCGGGTCCTCAGGGATGTGGTCCGTGATCTGCAAGGCACATATAGATGGGGGGACTGTCCGGGTGAATCCCGTACAGGCGACAACCCCACCTGCCCCCTCCCCCGTTTAGCTGATGAGGCCCGGGCCCAGTACTACAGGATAACTTGTACAGCCTTATGATGTCACTGGTGATGTCATTGATCCTTCCAGTGGGATTCTGGGAAAGGCGGAGGGACATTCCTCTGTACAGTGCTGAAGCCTCACCTGTGATATTTGGGATGCGTATGGCTCACATGGTGGGTGGGGGAGGGGAGTTTTTGATACATTTTGTTTGATTTATTATTATTCATTTCATTTGATTGATTTCAGTTATCGTTTTATCCAATCAGATGGCAGCTGCCAGATAAGCCAACTTTGCATTTTCATCTAGAAAGCAGCGATGTGCGTCCGTATCCCCCCCTCCCCTCCCCCACTGCCCAGGACCCGACTTATGGATCCTTTTTCTACATGAAGTCACTCAGATCAATGAAGAGGATGGAAAACAAATACAACAGATTAAAAAAGAAAAACAATTCAGACATTAAAATGTTTTGTTTCCTCCTCCTGTCAATGAATCCGATCGATCAGGTTCAGGTCATCAATAATGTACCGGTATGTATCCCATCAGATCCAGGTCATTGACAACATACCCCAATGTATGCGATCGATCAGATCATTGACGACGTACTGGAATGTACCCGATCGATCAGATCATTGACGACGTACTGGAATGTACCCGATCGATCAGATCATTGACGACGTACTGGAATGTACCCGATCGATCAGATCATTGACGACGTACTGGAATGTATCCGATCGATCAGATCATTGACGACGTACTGGAATGTATCCGATCGATCAGATCATTGACGACGTACTGGAATGTATCCGATCGATCAGATCATTGACGACGTACTGGAATGTACCCGATCGATCAGATCATTGACGACGTACTGGAATGTATCCGATCGATCAGATCATTGACGACGTACTGGAATGTATCCGATCGATCAGATCATTGACGACGTACTGGAATGTACCCGATCGATCAGATCATTGACGACGTACTGGAATGTATCCGATCGATCAGATCATTGACGACGTACTGGAATGTATCCGATCGATCAGATCATTGACGACGTACTGGAATGTATCCGATCGATCAGATCATTGACGACGTACTGGAATGTATCCGATCGATCAGATCATTGACGACGTACTGGAATGTACCCGATCGATCAGATCATTGACGACGTACTGGAATGTATCCGATCGATCAGATCATTGACGACGTACTGGAATGTATCCGATCGATCAGATCATTGACGACGTACTGGAATGTACCCGATCGATCAGATCATTGACGACGTACTGGAATGTACCCGATCGATCAGATCATTGACGACGTACTGGAATGTATCCGATCGATCAGATCATTGACGACGTACTGGAATGTATCCGATCGATCAGATCATTGACGACGTACTGGAATGTATCCGATCGATCAGATCATTGACGACGTACTGGAATGTACCCGATCGATCAGATCATTGACGACGTACTGGAATGTACCCGATCGATCAGATCATTGACGACGTACTGGAATGTATCCGATCGATCAGATCATTGACGACGTACTGGAATGTATCCGATCGATCAGATCATTGACGACGTACTGGAATGTATCCGATCGATCAGATCATTGACGACGTACTGGAATGTATCCGATCCTATCAGATCATTGACGATGTACTGGAATGTATCCGATCGATCAGATCATTGATGATGTATTGGAATGTATCCGATCGATCAGATCATTGATGATGTACTGGAATGTATCCGATCGATCAGATCATTGACGACGTACTGGAATGTATCCGATCGATCAGATCATTGACGATGTACTGGAATGTATCCGATCGATCAGATCATTGACGATGTACTGGAATGTATCCGATCGATCAGATCATTGACGACGTACTGGAATGTACCCGATCGATCAGATCATTGATGATGTATTGGAATGTATCCGATCGATCAGATCATTGATGATGTATTGGAATGTACCCGATCGATCAGATCATTGATGATGTATTGGAATGTACCCGATCGATCAGATCATTGATGATGTACTGGAATGTATCCGTTCTAACTGATACAATTCATTGACGATGTACCAGAATGTGGCAAATCGATCAGATTCTGTTCATTTACAACATACAGGAACGTATCCGATCGATTAGATCCAGGTCATTGACAATCAACCAGAATGTATCCGATCGATCAGATCATTGACAATGTGCTGGAATGTATCCAATCAGATCCAAGTCATTGATGATGTACCAATATGTATCTGATCAATCAGGTCCTGGTCATTGACAATGTATCGATTTCCTCCTTGATGGGAACGTTTCCTCCATGAACGGTGAGTGGATTATTTCTATTGGCGGTGAGACTTTCCTCATGATGTGGCGACAACCAGTTTCCACTCGGTGACAGCGCGATCCGCAGCCCAGAAATTACAGGACCCCCTATGAGGGTCCGAGCACAGAGAGCTTCCAGAACATTTGGCACAGACATGTCTTCTACAACAAGAGGAATTCATTGGAGGCCAGGACGCAACGCGCAGGGGGCGGGGCACCCGGCTACATGTTAGGCGTTTAGGTGGGGAGCGGTTTGGGTTTTAATCGCGGAGGTTTTGGAAAGCATTGAAGGTTCTGGTCGGGGGAAGGGTGCCGGAGGGAATTCACGCTTCTTGGTTCGCCAGAGCTTCGGCTTCCTGCAAGAGGAGAGAGAGAGAAAAATGTAAATCAGAAAGAGGCGGGGAGGAGCACGAATAAAAGCGATCCAACCAGATAAAACATTAAATTATTATTCAGGATTTATATATTATTATAATAACAATAATACAAGATTGATATATTAATATATAAAAATCCTGAATAATATAAATCCTGTTTTATAATAATATAAAAATCCTGTATAATAATAATAATAAATCCTGAATAATAATGTTTTATTATTCAGGATTTATATATAATAATAATAATACTACAAGATTTACATAATATATAAAAATCCTGTATTATAATATATCAATCCTGTATAATAATAAATCCTGAATAATATATAAAATTATACACAATTTATATACTACAATAATATAGAATTTATATATTAATATATAAATCCTGAATAATAATATTATATAAATCCTGTATAATGATTTATATATAAATGATACAGGATTTAAATATTTATTATAATAACAATACAAGATTTATATATTAATATATAAAAATCCTGAATAATATAAATCCTGTTTTATAATAATATTATAAATATAACAATCCTGTATAATAATAATAAATCCTGAATAATAATTTAATGTTTTATTATTCGGGATTATTATACAGCATTTATTATAATAATATTATTACAGGATTTATATATTATTATAAATAATACAAGATTTACATATTAATATATAAAAATCCCGAATAATATAAATCCTGTATTATAATAAATCCTGTATAATAATAATAAATCATGAATAATATATAAAATTATACACAATGTATATATTACAATAATATAGAATTTATATATTAATATATAAATCCTGAATAATAATAATAATAATAATAATATATAAATCCTGTATAATGATTTATAAATGATACAGGATTTAAAATATTTATTATAATACAGGATTTATAGATTATAATAACAATAATACAAGATTTACATATTAATATATAAAAATCCTGAATAATATAAATCCTGTTTTATAATAATATTATAATATCTCAATCCTGTATATTAATAAACCCTGAATAATAATCCTGAATAATAAAACATTAAATTATTATTCAGGGTTTATTATTATTATACAGGATTGAGATATTATAATATTATTATAAAACAGGATTTATATTATTCAGGATTTTTATATATTAATATGTAAATCTTGTATTATTGTTATTATAATATATAAATCCTGTATTATAATGTATATTTAAATCCTGTATCATTTATATATAAATCATTATACAGGATTTATATATTATTATTCAGGATTTATATATTAATATATAAATTCTATATTATTGTAATATATACATTGTGTATAATTTTATATATTATTCATGATTATTATTATTATACAGGATTTATTATTATAATACAGGATTTATATTATTCGGGATTTTTATATATTAATATGTAAATCTTGTATTATTATTTAATATTTAAATCCTGTATATTAATAATAATCCTGAATAATAAAACATTCAATTATTATTAATATACAGGATTTAAATATTATTATAATACAGGATTTATATTATTATTATACGGTATTTATATGGTGCCAACAATTTACGCACTGCTTTACAACGTGAGGGCAGACTGTACAATTACAATAGGAATCAGAGAGCCCTGACCATTAGAGCTTACAATCTCTATAATAATTATATATATTTTATTAAAATATATTAAATATAATCAGGATGGAGGCAATTGGGTTTATTTTTCTCGCCATCGGCAGCAGCAGTAATCCATGCACTGTGGGCACTATTGCCCTCTGCTGGTCATTACTCAGCACTGCAGCTCTGTTTTGCACACCTGACCTCATTAGTGGATGTAAAGCCTCTGGCTGACCCTCAGGGTTGTCCGCCTGTCCTGATGGAGGTCTGTCTGACTCGCCTCGGATTGTTTCTCTCTATTGTTTGAACTGAACTTCTACAGATCATCCGCCTGTTACCGCCATCATTGGCTCCGCCTACCCACCCGCAATCCGGACCCGGCTGAGTGCGGCCGTCTGTTTTGCTCCGCCCCCGAGGAGAAGGTTCCGGGTGTAGAATTGGGTTGGGATCGGTTCACAACGATGCGACAAAATCGCTCCAACATCAGAGCGTTGGACGCATCAGAAGTAGGACGCCATTCTAATCGCTTTGACTTTTCTGTGGATACAGAGGGAAGTGTGAGCTGCGCCCAGCCTCGGGGGTCTCTTTAAATGCCCCCTGTGCCCCTTCATTTACCACCCCGTGTCCCCAGCTTGACACCCCCGGTTATGTAATCAGCTTGTAGGAAGGTCGGAGCCTTGTAGTGCCCAGCTCGGGGTAATAAGTAACCCAATGAAAGCCTCCATTGTATGACTTCCAATAAACCTGGCAGGTGAGAGACGGGCGTGTGCGATCACAGATCCAGATAACTGCCCCGGGGCAGATCTGGGCGTTCCCTGCAGGCCAGTCCTCAGAGTGCCAAGATGGCAGACTATCAGAACGCTCATCACCCCCCCCCCCCCCCATCTTACCTGGGTGCCCAGGTGAGGGTCACACCTTTGTATGTCCGATCACCTGAGAAATCATAGAGCAGACATGCAGCACCGACATTGTTAATGCCCCCTCCCCCACATCTGTAAACACCATGTGGAGGGCGGAGCCTTTATCTCTAGATCAGGTTGGGTGCAATCAGGTTTTTTTTTCCCGCAGTTGGCAGCGCCAATCCCTGCACTCAAAAGCATGATCCTGAACTATTGCCATCTGCTGGTCATTACTCAGCACTGCGGCCGAGGTGTTCACACCTGACCCCATTAGTGGATTTAAAGGTTCCCTCGCGCACGAGGCGGTCCAAGCACTTTCTCCAAAAATACGCCGCACTGAATCGCATAATGCTGCAGCAACGTGTGCTTTTTAATGTGCACAAAGACATATGCAGATATGTGGGGGGCGCCATTAACTCCTCCTCTTCTCGGGTCCCCCGCTGGCGCTCCCGGCTCCTCCTCTTCCTGGTTCCCCCACCGGCGCTCCTGGCTCCTCCTCTTCTCGGGTCCCTCCGCTGGTACTCCTGGCTCCTCCTCTTCTCGGGTCCCTCCGCTGGTACTCCTGGCTCCTCCTCTTCTCGGGTCCCCCAGCTAGTACTCCTGGCTCCTCCTCTTCTCGGGTCCCCCCGCCGGCGCTCCCGGCTCCTACTCTTCCTGGTTCCTTCACCGACGCTCCTTGCTCCTCCTCTTCTCGGGTCCCCCAGCTGGTACTCCTGGCTCCTCCTCTTCTCGGATATCCCCGCCGGCGCTCCCGGCTCCTCCTCTTCTCGGATACCCCCGCCACCGCTCCCGGCTCCTCCTCTTCTCGGATACCCCCGCCGGCGCTCCCGGCTCCTCCTCTTCCTGGTTCCTTCACCAACGCTCCTTGCTCCTCCTCTTCTCGGGTCCCCCAGCTGGTACTCCTGGCTCCTCCTCTTCTCGGATATCCCCGCCGGCGCTCCCGGCTCCTCCTCTTCTCGGATACCCCCGCCACCGCTCCCGGCTCCTCCTCTTCTCGGATACCCCCGCCACCGCTCCCGGCTCCTCCTCTTCTCGGATACCCCCGCCACCGCTCCCGGCTCCTCCTCTTCTCGGATACCCCCGCCACCGCTCCCGGCTCCTCCTCTTCTCGGATATCCCCGCCGGCGCTCCCGGCTCCTCCTCTTCTCGGATACCCCCGCCGGCGCTCCCGGCTCCTACTCTTCCTGGTTCCTTCACCGACGCTCCTTGCTCCTCCTCTTCTCGGGTCCCCCAGCTGGTACTCCTGGCTCCTCCTCTTCTCGGATATCCCCGCCGGTGCTCCCGGCTCCTCGTCTTCTCGGATACCCCCGCCGGCACTCCCGGCTCCTCGTCTTCTCGGATACCCCCGCCGGCACTCCCGGCTCCTCGTCTTCTCGGATACCCCCGCCGGCACTCCCGGCTCCTCGTCTTCTCGGATATCCCCGCCGGTGCTCCCGGCTCCTCCTCTTCTCGGATACCCCCGCCGGCACTCCCGGCTCCTCGTCTTCTCGGATACCCCCGCCGGCGCTCCCGGCTCCTCGTCTTCTCGGATACCCCCGCCACCGCTCCCGGCTCCTCCTCTTCCTGGCTCCCCTGCCGGCGTTCCTGGCTCCTCCTCTTATTGGGTCCCCCCGCCGGCGCTCCCCGCTCCTCCTGTCTGCCCATAGCAAATAGCTTGCAATGGCAGCACCCAGGCAGGCTCGCTCCTGAACCACTGATCTGCATGTCCATTCAAGCACAGAGCTGTTACTGGGCCCCGCCCTCTCCCTCTCCTCATTGGCTCTGATTGACAGCAGGAGGAGGAGGAGCTAATGAGGAGGAAGAGACCCGGGACAGCTGAGGCTCTGGTGCACATCGCTGGATCACATTGGGGTTCAGATAATTATTTGGGGGATTTGCTGCACACTGAAGATTTTTATTGCATAGAATGTAAAAGATCTTCTTGAGCCTTTAGAAGCCCTTGAATGGCACCAGCGTGCGTTTCTCTGCGTTTTCCTGACCATGGAAAGGTCGGACCCCCAGGGCTGCCCCTTTAATCTAAACATGGAGCAGGAGCCCCCAAATCCTTTCCAAACACGCACTCCGCCCCCTCCGCACGGTGCAGAAAAGTGTGCATATTTACAGAAGTGGGGGAGGGGAGGGGGGCATTTTACAATGTTGGTGCTGCATGTCTGGTCCATGGCGGTGCGTTTCTCTGCGTCGTGATTTCTCAGGTGATCGGACATACGAAAGGTGTGACCCTCACCTGGGTGCCTGGGTAAGATGGGGGGGGGGGGGGTGATGAGCGTTCTGATATTCTGCCATCTTGGCACTCTGAGGACTGGCCTGCAGGGAACGCCCAGATCTGCCCCGGGGCAGTTATCTGGATCTGTGATCGCACACGCCCGTCTCTCACCTGCCAGGTTTATTGGAAGTCATACAATGGAGGCTTTCATTGGGTTACGCATTCCCCCGAGCGCTGCGAGGCTCCGACCTCCCTACAAGCTGCGGGCACAGGGGGTGGTAAATGAAGGGGGCAGAAGGGGCATTTAAAGAGACCCCAAGGCTGGGCAGAGCTCACCCCTCCCTCTGGATCTACAGAAAAATCCGGACCTTCCACCCGTCCCCGTCCCCGTCCCCCCCCAGCACAATCCTTCATATTCTATGGAGGAGAACAAAGTGGCGTCACGGTCGGGATCACACCGGTGCGGGTCACCTGACATGCACAGAAAAACGCAGACGCACTGCGGTGACATTAAAGAGTAACTCCACTTTTACTGAAAATACCCCTCCCCCCTCCGGGAGATCTCTGTACACTGCAGGGGGTGTAACACACTTTATAGCAGACTCCTCCCTTTTATTATAAGGAAGAAATCTGTGTGTTTCACTGGGCAGAGAAAGCGACGGATGATAAAGTCCCTCCCATTCACGATCAGCTGCTGCACCTGCAGGGCTCTAATGAGGGAAGTGGTGGGGTCTGCATCCCTCTAGACCCGATTTCCCTTTAGAACAGGGATGTCCAAACTGTTGACTTTCTTTGGCCACATTGGAAGAAGAGGACCCATCCCCCGCACCGGGACGTGAGCGCTCCATCGCATGCACAATGACGCACCGGACACGTGCGCTCGATCGCATGCACAATGAGGCTCCGGGAGGCGTGTGCGCTCCATCGCATGCACAAGTGTGAAGGGAGCTTAAATATTCCGGAAACATATAAAGTAGAACATTTTAGGTGCATATAAAACCGTCCATCCAGGTAATGGAGGAATAAATGACATGCAAAACCGAATTGCTGACACCGAAGAACAAAACATCTCAGATTTCACATTATCTATATATAGAAGGTTTATATACCCCCCTCCCCCGAGGTTTACAATCTCCCCGTGACATGTCACACACATTATCTTCCAGAAGACGGAATTATCCGACACGTTTCTTGGGTCAAAGTCCACTTCTTCAGGGACGTGCAGCTCAATAACAGAGAGGAAGGAGCGCGGCGCCAGATAGGAATCCCGGATTGCGCGTGCACGCCGATTGTAGCTCAGCTTGTATATATATATATATATATGGCCGTCATGTTTCGTGTCTTCTCCATAGAGATGATCTCAGTTATCTGAGCCGCTTCCCTGAAGAAGTGACCTTTGTCCCCAGAAACGCGTTGATATGGAGAATAATCTGTACAATGACACGGTGACAGATCACAATGGGGGGGGGAGGGGGTTCTCTCTTGCGGTTTTAGTCTGGGGGGGTACAAAAGGGAAAAAAAAAAAGTTCTAGAAATTCTAAATTCTCCTTTATATACAGAAATGAAAAGGGAAGATGATATCCTGAACATCCTTATCCCCGGATGAGATCTTCCTCTGTGGTGGGGGATGGGCCTCGTGCACACAGACGGACGTCTAATCAGTACCGAAGTTCTTAGGTGTAAAATATCCGGCGCCTTCCCAAGGAGCCGCAGGCGACACATACAGCCCACACATGCGCACGCGGCATCCCCCCCCCCCCCCCCCCGTCATCTCCCAATCAGGTAACACGAACATAGGACTATGTGTGGAAAATACTAAAATACTACAGGAGAGGATATTCATATAGAAGAGTAGGAGGAGCACACAGACACATGTACACGCCCCCGAGGATCCCACATGTGGGAAGGGGGCGGGGACTTTGGCGCTGATAATGTCCAATATTCCCTCTGAATCCCCTCCCCCGAGCTTCATAGAGATTCTCAGGATATATAAAACGACATTTTCTTTTTTTTTTTTTTTTTTTTTTTACGTTCTATAAAGTAAGGAATGGATAGATTGTAAGCTCCTGTGGTGCAGCGGAGTTCTCTTTGTACAGCGCTATGGAATGTCAGCCCTATGGAAATCCCGGAGATAGCGGAACCTTCTCACCTTGGATCCGGCCGGAGGGGTCAGTCCCAGAAATCTGTACAGATTGTTGTTCTCCTTGGCTTCAAAAAAAGCTTCAAAGTCCTGAGAAGAGAGAGAGAGAGGATGTCACATGTACAGTATATATTATATATACCCCCCATATACAGTATATATTATATATATATACACACCCCCATATACAGTGTATATTATATATACACCCTCATATACAGTATATATTATATATACACACACACACACCCCATGTATAGTATATATATATCCCATATGCATTATATACACCCCATATACAGTATATATTATATACACCCCATATACAGTATATATTATATACACCCCATATACAGTATATATTATATACACCCCCATATACAGAATATATATATACTATATATGGGGTATGTATATATAATATATACTGGATATGGGGTGTATATAATACATATGGGAGATTATATATATATATATATATATATATATATATATACACACACACACACACACACACACACACCCCATATACAGTATATATTGTATATACCCCACAACCCCATATACGAATATATATTACATATATACACACGCCATATACATTATATAACATATATACACCCCATATACATTATATATACCTCATGTACAGTACATTATATATACCCCATATACAGTATATATTATACACACACACACACACACACACACACCTCACATCCCCATATACAGTATATATTATATATCTACCCCCACATCCCCATATACAGTATAATGTGTACCCCCCACATCCCTATATATTGCCCGCAGATCCTCATACAGTTGTGCTCAAAAGTTTGCATACCCCGGAGTGTTTGGCTTCGGTACAGACACAGGTTACAATGGTAATTACAAAGGTTCATTTCCCACATTTGTGGCGTTTTATATCACAATTAGTGTCGGTGTATAAATAGTGGATGGTTTGTTATCTCTCACATGGCTGCACCAGGCAGGCTGGACACTGAGCCACGAGGGAGGTAGAAAAGAACAGACAAAAGACCTGTGTAACAAGGCAATGAAACTTTACAAAGATGGAAAAGGATATAAAAAAGGCACCCAAAGCCTTGAATATACCAGTCAGTGCTGTTCAATCAAATTATTAAGAAGTGGAAAATTCGGAGCTCTTTTAATACCGAGCCGAGGTCAGGCAGAGCAAGAAAGACGGCGGCCACAGGAACCGTTATGGATACAAAGAAAAAAAACCCCCACAGGCGACCTCAGGAGAAATATCGGCTGCCCTCCGAAAAAAGACGGTGTGATTGTTTTTAAGGAGCACAATACGACGATACTGAAACAAAAAAAAGAGCCGCGTGGTCAAGTTGCCAGAAAGAAGCCTTTACTGTACAAGTGCCACAAAAAAGTCCGGGTACAACATGTCCAACAACACCCTGACACGCCTCAGTGGGCTTTTTTGTGGCACTGGTGCAGTAAAGACTTCCTTCTGACACCTCAACCACGCGGCTCTTTTTTCTTCAAGTATCTTCATATTGTGCTCCTCAAAACATCCACAGCGTCTGTTTGGAGAGCAGTCTGTACTTCTCCCGAGGTCACCTGTGGGGGGGTTTTCTTTGTATCCCGGGCAATTCTTCTGCCAGTTGGGGCCGCCATCTTTCTTGGTCTGCCGGACCTCGGCTTGGTATCAAAAGAGCCCTGAATTTTCCACTTCTTATTAAAAACGATTGAACAGCACTGACTGGCATATTCAAAGCTTTGGGTACCTTTTTATATCCTTTTCCATCTTTGTAAAGTTCCATTGCCTTGTTACGCAGGTCTTTTGTCTGTTCTTTTCTACCTCCTTCGTGGCTCAGTGTCCAGCCTGCCTGGTGCAGCCATGTGAGAGATAACAAACCCATCCACTATTTATACACCGACACTAATTGTGATTTAAAAATTGTAATTACCATTGTAACCCCGTGTGTGCCGCGTTCTGTGTCTGTACCGAGGCCAAACACTCCGGGGTATGCAAACTTTTTATCAGGGCCATTTGGGGGATTTCTGTTATTATGATTTAAAAAGGATCCAGAAAACGTCATGTGATAATAAATGGCGTCATGTGATAATAAATGGTGTCATGTGATAATAAATGGCGTCATGTGATAATAAATGGCGTCATGTGATAATAAATGGTGTCATGTGATAATAAATGGCGTCATGTGATAATAAATGGCGTCATGTGATAATAAATGGCGTCATGTGATAATAAATGGTGTCATGTGATAATAAATGGCGTCATGTGATAATAAATGGCGTCATGTGATAATAAATGGTGTCATGTGATCGCTATCCTCACATAAAAGACCGTTTGTGAAAGTTTGGCATTAATATGGAAAATATGACCGATCATATCAAAAACGGTCTTTTATGTGAGGATAGCGATCACATGACGCCATTTATTATCACATGACGCCATTTATTATCACATGACGCCATTTATTATCACATGACGTTTTCTGGATCCTTTTTAAATCATAATAACAGAAATCCCCCAAATGGCCCTGATAAAAAGTTTGCATACCCTGGCAGAAATTGTGAAAGTTTGGCATTAATATGGAAAATATGACCGATCATATCAAAATTTCTGCCAGGGTGTGCAAACTTTTGAGCACGACTATAATCTAGAATGTATACTATGGTGTATGTGACATACTCCTGACCCCTGCACTATATATACACACCGTGATGTAGGTTAGATACTCCTGAACCCTGCACTCTATACAGGGATATAGGTTACTCCTGACCCCTGCACTCTATATACAGGGATATAGGTTAGATACTCCTGACCCCCGCATTCTATATACAATGATGTAGGTTAGGTACTCCTGACCCCTGCACTTTATATACATTGATGTAAGGTATATACTCCTGAACTCCTGACCCCTGCACTGTATATACAATGATAAAAGGTTACTCCTAACCCCTGCACTTTATATACAGTGATGTAGGCTATATACTCCTGACCTCCGCACTGTATATACAATGATGAAGGTTAGATACTCCTGACCCCCGCACTCTATATACAGTGATGAGGTTATTTACTCCTGACCCCTGCACTCTATATACAATGATGAAGGTTAGATACTCCTGACCCCCGCACTCTATATACAGTGATGAGGTTATTTACTCCTGACCCCCGCACTCTATATACAATGATGAAGGTTAGATACTCCTGACCCCCGCACTCTATATACAGTGATGAGGTTATTTACTCCTGACCCCTGCACTCTATATACAGGGATATAGCTTACTCCTGACCCCTGCACTCTATATACAGGGATATAGCTTACTCCTGACCCCTGCACTCTATATACAGGGATATAGGTTACTCCTGACCCCTGCACTCTATATACAGGGATATAGGTTAGATATGCCTGACCCCTGCACTCTACATACAGTGATGTAGGCTAGTTACGTCCAACCCCCACATTCTATCTACAATGATGAAGATTACTCCTGACCCCTGCACTGTATATGCAATGATAAAGGTTAGATATTCCTGACCTCCACGCTCTATATACAGTGATGAGGTTATATACTCCTGACGCCTGCACTCTATATACATAGGGATATAGGTTACTACTGACCCCTGCACTCTATATACAGTGATGTAGGTTAGATACTCCTGACCCCTGCACTTTATATACAGTGATGTAGGTTATATACTCCTGACCCCTGCACTGTATATACAATGATGAAGGTTACTCCTGACCCCCACATTCTATATACAGTGATGAAGGTTAGAGAATCCTGACCCCTGCACTGTATATACAGTGGTGAAGGTTAGATACTTCGACCCCCGCATTCTGTATACAGCGATGTAGGTTACTCCTGACCCCCGCATTCTATATACAGTGATGAAGGTTAGATACTCCTGACCCCCTCATTCTATATACAGCGATGTAGGTTACTCCTGACCCCTGCACTCTGTTGTAGGTCACATGGTTTTGATCACAGGACTGTATACAGGTAATGGGGGCCCTTATTTTGGATATAGTATTAGGATGCCCCCCCCCAGCAGGTAAGGAGGACCCCCCATCCCCCCGGTACAGGAAGGAAGGGGAGGAGAGCTCTTACCCCCAGGTACTGGTCATCACAGAAGATCTGGGGGGGGAGGGGGACCCCACTAGCCGGCCGGAAGTTCTCTGGAACATTCTCCCTCATCCACTTGCGGTTCTCCTCGTTGGCGGCGATGTCCTTCTCTTCATGGGGGATCTTCAGAGAGTCCAGGATGGAGAACAACGTCTGCTGGTTCTTCTTCAACTGAAAGAAGAGAGACATCCCGTCATCCCACTGTGACATCATCACATGAGGGTGGACGGCTCCGCCTACAACCCCCTCTCCCCCAATTACACAGTCTATTAATGTCTACTCCCCGCCCACAAGGACCCAACAATCCATCGATTGGCTCCGGATAGAGAGACCTCCCTTTCATATGTAGGCGCCGCTCCCTGCTCCGCAGTGATTTACTGTCCCGCTCTACAGACAGCAAGTGAATGTCTGGCCAATTACTTTTATCTCAGCAGCAGAGAAGCTGATCTATGAGATAGAGCCTCTGACAAAAGTAAGTACACCCCTCAGTCACATGTCTTCTCTCTTTTCATGTGACAACACTGAAGAAATGACACTTGTCTACAATGTAAAGTAGTGAGTGTACAGCTTGTATAACAGTGTAAATTTCCTGTCCCCTCAAAATAACTCAACACACAGCCATTAATGTCTAAACCGCTGGCAACAAAAGTCAGTACACCCCTAAGTGAAAATCTCCAAATTGGACCCAATTAGCCATTTTCCCTCCCCCGGTGTCATGTGACTTGTTAGTGTTACAAGGTCTCAGGTGTGAATGGGGAGCAGGTGTGTTAAATTTACACTGTTATACAAGCTGTACACTCACTACTTTACATTGTAGACAAGTGTCATTTCTTCAGTGTTGTCACATGAAAAGAGAGAAGAAATGTCACTGAGGGGTGTACTTACTTTTGTCACATACTGTATATATATATATATATATATATATATGACAAAAGAATAACTTTACATAATACAGTCATGGAAATATGGAACAGCAAGAATATAGAGGAGCTTACACTCTAATGCCCCCTCAGTCACACACTATTATTATACATTTATATAGCTCTGACATATAGAATGATTTGGGGTATATTATGGGGACCCTTCGGCCTCCAATGAGATGTAATGAGGAGGGGTGAGGGGGGGGGGGCTGCGCCGGGTATAGGGGAGCTCACAGAGATCAGGCAGAGTCATCCCCGGTGGAGAACTCCTCGGTGTAATACGGTAATGTGAAGTAATACGGAGACCTCACCCTGGAATAGAGAAGTCTCCCGGGGGGGGGGGTCATATTTGTATTGCACGGCTCATTTCCCTTTTATGGAGAAGAATTCCCCCTCCCCTCCCCCTCCTCACCGACTCCGAGCTGCAGACACTCCAGCACCAAATATGGAGAAGTGACAATCACCCCCCTCCCCTCCCCCTCCCGGGACACAGAGGGTTAACTGTCAGCTCAGACTAAATTACAGGAACGTTAGCCAATTAGAATCAGATCCATCCTGAGACCCCAAACTGAGCCATGGGGCCCCCATCAGACCATGACACCTCGCACTGAGCCATGAGACCCCCCATCAAACCATGATATCCCGCACTAAACCATGGGACCCCCATCAGACCATGACACCTTGCACTGAGCCATGGGACCCCCCATCAGACCATGACACTGCATCACGGGGCCCCACACTGAGCCATGTGACCCCCATCAGACCATGACACCTTGCACTGAGCCATGGGACCCCACACTGAGCCATGAGACCCCCTATCAGACCATGACATCCCGCACTGAGCCATGAGACCCTAAAGTGAGGCATGGGGACACCTGCACTGAGCCACAGGGCCCCCACACAGACACGGGGCCCCCCCCATCAGACAACAAGACCCCACACTGAGCCATGAGACCCTATACCAAGGCCATGTGACCCCACTTTGAACCATCGATCCTCCACCAGGCCATGGGACCCCGCAGCGAGCCAAGAGCCCCCACAGCACACATGCCGGTCACCCTGCTCCTCTTTATTCTAAATACAAAGTAACAAACTTAATCATTATGAATTCTTCCAGTCAGTGAGGTGAGGAGGGCCTCTGCTGTAACACCTGGCCCCCAGCCTGCTGATTGGACAATGAAGGATCAGCACATCGAGGAGTCGGCTCTCCTTCTGATAATCCAATGTAACCACTGTCCCCCACCCTACAATCCAATCCAACCACTGTCCCCCACCCAACAATCCAATCCAACCACTGTCCCCCATCCAACAATCCAATGTAACCACTGTCCCCCATCCAACAATCCAATGTAACCACTGTCCCCCATCCAACAATCCAATGTAACCACTGTCCCCCATCCAACAATCCAATGTAACCACTGTCCCCCATCCAACAATCCAATGTAACCACTGTCCCCCATCCAACAATCCAATGTAACCACTGTCCCCCGCCCAACAATCCAATGTAACCACTGTCCCCCACCCTACAATCCAATGTAACCACTGTCCCCCATCCTACAATCCAATGTAATCACTGTCCCCCACCCTACAATCCAATGTAATCACTGTCCCCCGCCCAACAATCCAATGTAACCACTGTCCCCCACCCAACAATCCAATGTAATCACTGTCCCCCGCCCAACAATCCAATGTAACCACTGTCCCCCGCCCAACAATCCAATGTAACCACTGTCCCCCGCCCAACAATCCAATGTAACCACTGTCCCCCACCCTACAATCCAATGTAACCACTGTCCCCCACCCTACAATCCAATGTAACCACTGTCCCCCATCCAACGTAACCACTGTCCCCCATCCAACAATCCAATGTAACCACTGTCCCCCGCCCAACAATCCAATGTAACCACTGTCCCCCACCCAACAATCCAATGTAACCACTATCCCCCGCCCAACAATCCAATGTAACCACTGTCCCCCACCCAACAATCCAATGTAACCACTGTCCCCCACCCAACAATCCAATGTAACCACTGTCCCCCACCCAACAATCCAATGTAACCACTGTCCCCCATCCAATGTAACCACTGTCCCCCGCCCAACAATCCAATGTAACCACTGTCCCCCACCCAACAATCCAATGTAACCACTGTCCCCCACCCAACAATCCAATGTAACCACTGTCCCCCATCCAACAATCCAATGTAACCACTGTCCCCCGCCCAACAATCCAATGTAACCACTGTCCCCCACCCAACAATCCAATGTAACCAATGTCCCCCACCCAACAATCCAATGTAACCACTGTCCCCCGCCCAACAATCCAATGTAACCACTGTCCCCCACCCAACAATCCAATGTAACCATTGTCCCCCATCCAACAATCCAATCACTGTCCCCCACCCAACAATCCAATGTAACCACTGTCCCCCACCCAACAATCCAATGTAACCACTGTCCTCCATCCAACAATCCAATGTAACCACTGTCCCCCACCCAACAATCCAATGTAACCACTGTCCCCCATCCAACAATCCAATGTAACCACTGTCCCCCATCCAACAATCCAATCACTGTCCCCCATCCAACAATCCAATCACTGTCCCCCATCCAACAATCCAATGTAACCATTGTCCCCCATCCAACAATCCAATCACTGTCCCCCACCCAACAATCCAATGTAACCACTGTCCCCCACCCAACAATCCAATGTAACCACTGTCCCCCATCCAACAATCCAATGTAACCACTGTCCCCCGCCCAACAATCCAATGTAACCACTGTCCCCCGCCCAACAATCCAATGTAACCAATGTACCCCATCCAACAATCCAATGTAACCATTGTCCCCCATCCAACAATCCAATCACTGTCCCCCACCCAACAATCCAATGTAACCACTGTCCCCCACCCAACAATCCAATGTAACCACTGTCCCCCATCCAACAATCCCATGTAACCACTGTCCCCCGCCCAACAATCCAATGTAACCACTGTCCCCCATCCAACAATCCAATGTAACAACTGTCCCCCATCCAACAATCCAATGCAACCACTGTCCCCCATCCAACAATCCAATCACTGTCCCCCATCCAACAATCCAATGTAACCACTGTCCCCCATCCAACAATCCAATGTAACCACTGTCCCCCGCCCAACAATCCAATGTAACCACTGTCCCCCACCCAACAATCCAATGTAACCAATGTCCCCCGCCCAACAATCCAATGTAACCAATGTCCCCCGCCCAACAATCCAATGTAACCACTGTCCCCCGCCCAACAATCCAATGTAACCACTGTCCCCCACCCAACAATCCAATGTAACCATTGTCCCCCATCCAACAATCCAATCACTGTCCCCCACCCAACAATCCAATGTAACCACTGTCCCCCACCCAACAATCCAATGTAACCACTGTCCTCCATCCAACAATCCAATGTAACCACTGTCCCCCATCCAACAATCCAATGTAACCACTGTCCCCCATCCAACAATCCAATCACTGTTCCCCATCCAACAATCCAATCACTGTCCCCCATCCAACAATCCAATCACTGTCCCCCATCCAACAATCCAATGTAACCATTGTCCCCCATCCAACAATCCAATCACTGTCCCCCACCCAACAATCCAATGTAACCACTGTCCCCCACCCAACAATCCAATGTAACCACTGTCCCCCATCCAACAATCCAATGTAACCACTGTCCCCCGCCCAACAATCCAATGTAACCACTGTCCCCCGCCCAACAATCCAATGTAACCAATGTACCCCATCCAACAATCCAATGTAACCATTGTCCCCCATCCAACAATCCAATCACTGTCCCCCACCCAACAATCCAATGTAACCACTGTCCCCCACCCAACAATCCAATGTAACCACTGTCCCCCATCCAACAATCCAATGTAACCACTGTCCCCCGCCCAACAATCCAATGTAACCAATGTACCCCATCCAACAATCCAATGTAACCATTGTCCCCCATCCAACAATCCAATCACTGTCCCCCACCCAACAATCCAATGTAACCACTGTCCTCCATCCAACAATCCAATGTAACCATTGTCCCCCATCCAACAATCCAATCACTGTCCCCCATCCAACAATCCAATGTAACCACTGTCCCCCACCCAACAATCCAATGTAACCAATGTCCCCCACCCAACAATCCAATGTAACCAATGTACCCCATCCAACAATCCAATGTAACCATTGTCCCCCATCCAACAATCCAATCACTGTCCCCCACCCAACAATCCAATGTAACCACTGCCCCCCACCCAACAATCCAATGTAACCACTGCCCCCCATCCAACAATCCAATGTAACCACTGTCCCCCGCCCAACAATCCAATGTAACCAATGTACCCCATCCAACAATCCAATCACTGTCCCCCACCCAACAATCCAATGTAACCACTGTCCCCCATCCAACAATTCAATCACTGTCCCCCACCCAACAATCCAGTCACTGCCCCCCATCCAACAATCCAATGTAACCACTGTCCCCCGCCCAACAATCCAATGTAACCAATGTACCCCATCCAACAATCCAATCACTGTCCCCCACCCAACAATCCAATGTAACCACTGTCCCCCATCCAACAATTCAATCACTGTCCCCCACCCAACAATCCAGTCACTGTCCCCCACCCAACAATCCAATGTAACCACTGTCCTCCATCCAACAATCCAATGTAACCACTGTCCCCCATCCAACAATCCAATGTAACCACTGTCCCCCATCCAACAATCCAATCACTGTCCCCCACCCAACAATCCAATGTAACCACTGTCCTCCATCCAACAATCCAATGTAACCACTGTCCCCCATCCAACAATCCAATGTAACCACTGTCCCCCATCCAACAATCCAATGTAACCACTGTCCCCCACCCTACAATCCAATGTAACCACTGTCCCCCATCCAACAATCCAATGTAACCATTGTCCCCCATCCAACAATCCAATCACTGTCCCCCACCCAACAATCCAATGTAACCACTGTCCCCCACCCAACAATCCAATCACTGTCCCCCACCCAACAATCCAATGTAACCAATGTAACCACTGTCCCCCATCCAACAATCCAATGTAACCACTGTCCCCCACCCAACAATCCAATGTAACCAATGTCCCCCACCCAACAATCCAATGTAACCACTGTCCCCCATCCAACAATCCAATCACTGTCCCCCACCCAACAATCCAATGTAACCAATGTAACCACTGTCCCCCATCCAACAATCCAATGTAACCACTGTCCCCCACCCAACAATCCAATCACTGTCCCCCACCCAACAATCCAATGTAACCAATGTAACCACTGTCCCCCATCCAACAATCCAATGTAACCACTGTCCCCCACCCAACAATCCAATGTAACCGATGTCCCCCACCCAACAATCCAATGTAACCACTGTCCCCATCCAACAATCCAATGTAACCACTGTCCTCCATCCAACAATCCAATGTAACCACTGTCCCCCATCCAACAATCCAATGTAACCACTGTCCCCCATCCAACAATCCAATGTAACCACTGCCCCCCATCCAACAATCCAATGTAACCACTGTCCCCCATCCAACAATCCAATCACTGTCCCCCACCCAACAATCCAATGTAACCACTGTCCCCCACCCAACAATCCAATCACTGTCCCCCACCCAACAATCCAATGTAACCAATGTAACCACTGTCCCCCATCCAACAATCCAATGTAACCACTGTCCCCCACCCAACAATCCAATGTAACCAATGTCCCCCACCCAACAATCCAATGTAACCACTGTCCCCCACCCAACAATCCAATGTAACCACTGTCCCCCATCCAACAATCCAATCACTGTCCCCCACCCAACAATCCAATGTAACCACTGTCCCCCATCCAACAATCCAATGTAACCACTGTCCCCCATCCAACAATCCAATGTAACCACTGTCCCCCATCCAACAATCCAATCACTGTCCCCCATCCAACAATCCAATGTAACCATTGTCCCCCATCCAACAATCCAATCACTGTCCCCCACCCAACAATCCAATGTAACCACTGTCCCCCACCCAACAATCCAATCACTGTCCCCCACCCAACAATCCAATGTAACCACTGTCCCCCATCCAACAATCCAATGTAACCACTGTCCCCCACCCAACAATCCAATGTAACCACTGTCCCCCACCCAACAATCCAATCACTGTCCCCCACCCAACAATCCAATGTAACCACTGTCCCCCACCCAACAATCCAATGTAACCACTGTCCTCCATCCAACAATCCAATGTAACCACTGTCCCCCATCCAACAATCCAATGTAACCACTGTCCCCCATCCAACAATCCAATGTAACCACTGTCCCCCACCCAACAATCCAATGTAACCACTGTCCCCCACCCAACAATCCAATCACTGTCCCCCACCCAACAATCCAATGTAACCAATGTAACCACTGTCCCCCATCCAACAATCCAATGTAACCACTGTCCCCCACCCAACAATCCAATGTAACCAATGTCCCCCACCCAACAATCCAATGTAACCACTGTCCCCCACCCAACAATCCAATGTAACCACTGTCCCCCATCCAACAATCCAATCACTGTCCCCCACCCAACAATCCAATGTAACCACTGTCCTCCATCCAACAATCCAATGTAACCACTGTCCCCCATCCAACAATCCAATGTAACCACTGTCCCCCATCCAACAATCCAATGTAACCATTGTCCCCCATCCAACAATCCAATCACTGTCCCCCACCCAACAATCCAATGTAACCACTGTCCCCCACCCAACAATCCAATGTAACCACTGTCCTCCACCCAACAATCCAATGTAACCACTGTCCCCCATCCAACAATCCAATCACTGTCCCCCACCCAACAATCCAATGTAACCACTGTCCCCCACCCAACAATCCAATGTAACCACTGTCCTCCACCCAACAATCCAATGTAACCACTGTCCCCCATCCAACAATCCAATGTAACCACTGTCCCCCACCCAACAATCCAATGTAACCACTGTCCCCCATCCAACAATCCAATGTAACCATTGTCCCCCATCCAACAATCCAATCACTGTCCCCCACCCAACAATCCAATGTAACCACTGTCCCCCACCCAACAATCCAATGTAACCACTGCCCCCCATCCAACAATCCAATGTAACCACTGTCCCCCGCCCAACAATCCAATGTAACCAATGTACCCCATCCAACAATCCAATCACTGTCCCCCACCCAACAATCCAATGTAACCACTGTCCCCCATCCAACAATTCAATCACTGTCCCCCACCCAACAATCCAGTCACTGCCCCCCATCCAACAATCCAATGTAACCACTGTCCCCCGCCCAACAATCCAATGTAACCAATGTACCCCATCCAACAATCCAATCACTGTCCCCCACCCAACAATCCAATGTAACCACTGTCCCCCATCCAACAATTCAATCACTGTCCCCCACCCAACAATCCAGTCACTGTCCCCCACCCAACAATCCAATGTAACCACTGTCCTCCATCCAACAATCCAATGTAACCACTGTCCCCCATCCAACAATCCAATGTAACCACTGTCCCCCATCCAACAATCCAATCACTGTCCCCCACCCAACAATCCAATGTAACCACTGTCCTCCATCCAACAATCCAATGTAACCACTGTCCCCCATCCAACAATCCAATGTAACCACTGTCCCCCATCCAACAATCCAATGTAACCACTGTCCCCCACCCTACAATCCAATGTAACCACTGTCCCCCATCCAACAATCCAATGTAACCATTGTCCCCCATCCAACAATCCAATCACTGTCCCCCACCCAACAATCCAATGTAACCACTGTCCCCCACCCAACAATCCAATCACTGTCCCCCACCCAACAATCCAATGTAACCAATGTAACCACTGTCCCCCATCCAACAATCCAATGTAACCAATGTCCCCCACCCAACAATCCAATGTAACCACTGTCCCCCACCCAACAATCCAATGTAACCACTGTCCCCCACCCAACAATCCAATGTAACCAATGTCCCCCACCCAACAATCCAATGTAACCACTGTCCCCCATCCAACAATCCAATCACTGTCCCCCACCCAACAATCCAATGTAACCAATGTAACCACTGTCCCCCATCCAACAATCCAATGTAACCACTGTCCCCCACCCAACAATCCAATCACTGTCCCCCACCCAACAATCCAATGTAACCAATGTAACCACTGTCCCCCATCCAACAATCCAATGTAACCACTGTCCCCCACCCAACAATCCAATGTAACCAATGTCCCCCACCCAACAATCCAATGTAACCACTGTCCCCATCCAACAATCCAATGTAACCACTGTCCTCCATCCAACAATCCAATGTAACCACTGTCCCCCATCCAACAATCCAATGTAACCACTGTCCCCCATCCAACAATCCAATGTAACCACTGCCCCCCATCCAACAATCCAATGTAACCACTGTCCCCCATCCAACAATCCAATCACTGTCCCCCACCCAACAATCCAATGTAACCACTGTCCCCCACCCAACAATCCAATCACTGTCCCCCACCCAACAATCCAATGTAACCAATGTAACCACTGTCCCCCATCCAACAATCCAATGTAACCACTGTCCCCCACCCAACAATCCAATGTAACCAATGTCCCCCACCCAACAATCCAATGTAACCACTGTCCCCCACCCAACAATCCAATGTAACCACTGTCCCCCATCCAACAATCCAATCACTGTCCCCCACCCAACAATCCAATGTAACCACTGTCCCCCATCCAACAATCCAATGTAACCACTGTCCCCCATCCAACAATCCAATGTAACCACTGTCCCCCATCCAACAATCCAATCACTGTCCCCCATCCAACAATCCAATGTAACCATTGTCCCCCATCCAACAATCCAATCACTGTCCCCCACCCAACAATCCAATGTAACCACTGTCCCCCACCCAACAATCCAATCACTGTCCCCCACCCAACAATCCAATGTAACCAATGTAACCACTGTCCCCCATCCAACAATCCAATGTAACCACTGTCCCCCACCCAACAATCCAATGTAACCAATGTCCCCCACCCAACAATCCAATCACTGTCCCCCACCCAACAATCCAATGTAACCACTGTCCCCCACCCAACAATCCAATGTAACCACTGTCCTCCATCCAACAATCCAATGTAACCACTGTCCCCCACCCAACAATCCAATGTAACCACTGTCCCCCACCCAACAATCCAATCACTGTCCCCCACCCAACAATCCAATGTAACCAATGTAACCACTGTCCCCCATCCAACAATCCAATGTAACCACTGTCCCCCACCCAACAATCCAATGTAACCAATGTCCCCCACCCAACAATCCAATGTAACCACTGTCCCCCATCCAACAATCCAATCACTGTCCCCCACCCAACAATCCAATGTAACCACTGTCCTCCATCCAACAATCCAATGTAACCACTGTCCCCCATCCAACAATCCAATGTAACCACTGTCCCCCATCCAACAATCCAATGTAACCATTGTCCCCCATCCAACAATCCAATCACTGTCCCCCACCCAACAATCCAATGTAACCACTGTCCCCCACCCAACAATCCAATGTAACCACTGTCCTCCACCCAACAATCCAATGTAACCACTGTCCCCCATCCAACAATCCAATGTAACCACTGTCCCCCACCCAACAATCCAATGTAACCACTGTCCCCCATCCAACAATCCAATGTAACCATTGTCCCCCATCCAACAATCCAATCACTGTCCCCCACCCAACAATCCAATGTAACCACTGTCCCCCACCCAACAATCCAATGTAACCACTGCCCCCCATCCAACAATCCAATGTAACCACTGTCCCCCGCCCAACAATCCAATGTAACCAATGTACCCCATCCAACAATCCAATGTAACCACTGTCCCCCACCCAACAATCCAATGTAACCTCTGTCCCCCATCCAACAATCCAATGTAACCACTGTCCCCCATCCAACGTAACCACTGTCCCCCACCCAACAATCTAATGTAACCACTGTCCCCCGCCCAACAATCCAATGTAACCACTGTCCCCCACCCAACAACCCAATATGGCCACACCCTTTCACTTTACAATCCAATATGGCCATTTCCTTTGAGTTTGAAGCATCAAATAAGGACACACCCCTCACCTCCCACAATTGAATACAGCCACACCCCTTGCACCTCATCATCCGATAGAGTATCGGCATATGGAGCGCCAATGATGGGAATCTCAGGGGTGGCAATTCCCTATTGTGCCCTCAGCCGCTCTCATTGGCCGGACTCGGCTCTGATCTGAGTGAAGTCTCTGGGAAGACTTCTGACTCTCCCGGTAAAATAAACGGATCTTTAATCCGCAGAAGCCGCATCCTGCTGCCCCACCTGACAAACATTGGGGATAAATGGATCCCAGACACGGGAGGAAGGATAAATACGGCGCGCCTGGAGATTAGCCGAGAGTTTCCTGACAATTCTGGACGGAATTTACCTTAAAGCTGCAGGAGGAACCTGCAGAATGTTCACACAGTGCCTGGCAGGACTGCAGCCTCCTGTTGTGTGATACTGTCCACCACAGAGAGGGCTCAGAGAGGCCAGAGCTGGAACCTGGGAGCACACTGACCCATAATCCCAGGCTCAGATTCTGGGATACTCAATATACTGGCTGTGACTATAGTGAGGTCTGACGAGACCCATACTGCTGGAGGGAATGAGGAGGTTGTACTGAGCACAGCGCCACCTGCATTCCATCAAGATATGAAAGTTGGTGATAGGAAACAGGCCAAAGCAAAGATGTTGTGAAAATCCTTCATCGGGGTCCTCAGATAAACCGTCTACAGAATAGTCTCAGCAACACCCATCATGAGTCCACCAGAGCCCAACTCCGCCGGGTCCGCCAGGGCCCAACTCCGCCGGGCCCGCCAGGGCCCAACTCCGCCGGGCCCGCCAGGGCCCAACTCCGCCGGGCCCGCCAGGGCCCAACTCCGCCGGGCCCGCCAGGGCCCAACTCCGCCGGGCCCGCCAGGGCCCAACTCCGCCGGGCCCGCCAGGGCCCAACTCCGCCGGGTCCGCCAGGGCCCAACTCCGCCGGGTCCGCCAGGGCCCAACTCTGCCTAGAATTCCTGCTGGGATGGAGTCACCTTCATGAGAAGTTACATGAATGCAGAAGAAGACACCGATCAGGTAGATACCAAACACGCCTTTACTCTCCGGCTCCCTCTACTACACGGCTCAGAAGGATGAAGGTGTATTTGGTGTCTATCAAATCGTAATTTCATTCTGTTCAGTAATAACTTGTAAAACCTCATCAGATGGAAAGATGAATGGATGTAGAAGAGATGGCATGACGGGCGTGTCAGCCGAGCGCAATACAATATTTTTAGATGTCCCTTCTTATCCACCAATCAGGGAGCGGCACAGACTCCAACCAAAACCAACAACAAGATAATTACACCCAACTCATCACCACATCTGTGTATAGTAAATATGTCTTCAGGAAACTTCCTCTACACAACAGATACCGAGAATTACAGGCGACATACAGGACAGGAGAAGTGGTACTGTGCAGAGTGTATATGCAATGTGATGGGAGTCTGTGGTCAGGGTGGGGGAGGGGGATGTAGACGTTTGTGATGGTTTCCGGAAAGGGAAGTTAAGAAATGAAAAGAGAGAGGTGTGAGGAGAGGAGAGGAAGAGAGGAAAGTAGAGTAGAGTAGAGGAGTGAGGAAAGGAAGAGGTGTGAGGGGAGGAGAAGAGAGGTGTGAGGAGAGGAGAAGAGAGGTGTGAGGAGAGGAGAAGAGAGGTGTGAGGAGAGGAGAAGAGAGGTGTGAGGAGAGGAGAAGAGAGGTGTGAGGAGAGGAGAAGAGAGGTGTGAGGAAGGGAGAGGAGAGGTGTGAGGAAGGGAGAGGAGAGGTGTGAGGAAGGGAGAGGAGAGGAGAGGAGAGGTGTGAGGAAGGGGGAGGAGAGGAGAGGAGAGAAGGTGAGAGGAGAGAAGGTGAGAGGAGAGGAGAGGAGAGGAGAGGAGAGGAGAGGAGAGGAGAGGAGAGGAGAGGAGAGGAGAGGAGAGGAGAGGAGAGAAGTTGAGAGAAGTTGAGAGGAGAGGAGAAGTTGAGAGGAGAGGAGAAGTTGAGAGGAGAGGAGAAGTTGAGAGGAGAGGAGAGGAGAGGTGTGAGGAAGAGGTGTGAGGAAAAGGGGCGAGGAAAAGGTGAGGAAGAGGTGTGTAGCGCCGGCCCCTGACGAGCACTATAGGTTTTTGAAAATTAATATTCCTGAAACCACAGTTGGGTTTTGGGGCTCATTTTCCCAAATTCTGGTTTCAGTACCAGTCTGGCTGGATTGCACTGAGTTCTCCTTGGTTGCAGGTGTCACCGTCATCGCCGGTAAGTGGCAGTCTAGCTGGGTGTATGGAGTGCCACGTTTTCTCGGAACCAGCCCAGTGGGAGTGTCCTCCTGCTGTGCATTCTGGGAGGGGGTATTTAAAGTACTGAGATCACGTTCTTCAGGGTTCCGGTCCAGTCGATATCTTCTGTCGGTTTGGTTCTGGCCCTCCTGGCCTGGGGGGTGTGGTTCCATGCAATTCCGAGTCTTGGGGCTGGATGGCCCGAGGGGAGGACACTCGAGGAGGAGGCCGTGTGCAAGGCTGGTTTCTCTGGAGGCTCAGGTGAAGGACACTTCATGGACTCACATTCATACGGTATCGCCGGACCGGCTGAGAGGTACCGGTACCGTATGAGAGTTCTCTAAATCTGTCTATGACTCTCGGTTACGCTCAAGTCTGTGGCAGAGACTTTGCTTTACTTAACACCCCGCCGGCCGCTGGGCCTGGTGAGAGGAGGTCTGTCCGGAGGTGGCGAGAGGAGGTCTGTCCGGAGGTGGCGAGAGGAGGTCTGTCCGGAGGTGGCGAGAGGAGGTCTGTCCGGAGGTGGCGAGAGGAGGTCTGTCCGGAGGTGGCGAGAGGAGGTCTGTCCGGGGGTGGTGAGAGGAGGTCTGTCCGGGGGTGGTGAGAGGAGGTCTGTCCGGGGGTGGTGAGAGGAGGTCTGTCCGGGGGTGGTGAGAGGAGGTCTGTCCGGGGGTGGTGAGAGGAGGTCTGTCCGGGGGTGGTGAGAGGAGGTCTGTCAGGAGGAGGTGAGAGGAGGTCTGTCCGGAGGTTGTGAGATTCCAGATGTGAAACTGAAATTCTCTGGATTTCTTCTACAAGAGATTTTCTATTTTTGTAGTCCAAAAGTTCCTGAACTTCCTCCTGACCCTCCATACAAGAGACGTCTCTTCTATACAAATAACCCAAAAGAAGATCCAGTGACAGTTTCTACATTTCTACCAACGGGAACCCCTAGATGGAGACGAGGTGAAGGTAACGGTAACCCAATAAAACCAGCAGCTCCTTCGGGGGTCAGCACTACAGGTGTGAGGAGATGAAGAGGAAGAGGAGCGAAGAGATGAAGAAGAGGAGCGAGGAGAGAGGAGAGGAGCAAGGAGATGAAGAGGAGCAAAGAGATGAAGAGGAATGAGGAGCGAGGAGATGAAGAAGAGCGAGGAGATGAAGAGGAGCGAGGAGATGAAGAGGAGCGAGGAGATGAAGAGGAGCGAGGAGATGAAGAGGAGCGAGGAGATGAAGAGGAGCGAGGAGATGAAGAGGAGCGAGGAGATGAAGAGGAGCGAGGAGATGAAGAGGAATGAGGAGCGAGGAGATGAAGAAGAGCGAGGAGATGAAGAAGAGCGAGGAAATGAAGAGGAGCGAGCAGATGAAGAGGAGCGAGCGGATGAAGAGGAGCGAGGAGATGAAGAGGTGGTCAGGATGTCGCCATCGGTTCGGATCCTCAGTATATGGGAGGAGTTCATTCCTCAGTCTGGGCCGCCCAATCACAAAGCCCGGCACTAGGCGGAGGAGGAGATGACATGCTATAGTGGGACCTCCCCCGAGTATCAGTACCCGGCATGGTACATCTCTGTCATGGCGGTGAAATGGTGGGCAGCTGACGTTGCAGCGAATGTGTGTACACAGGAAGCGGCTGAAAGAGACAGGAGGAGATCAGCAGCACTGAAATGGAAAAAAGTAATAAAAAAATAAAAATAAAAAAAAGGGAAGAGAAGAACTTAAATATTGTATGAAAACTGTGTGGGGGGGGGGGGGGGGACTGAGGGAATACTTCCTCCTGCCTGCAGTAGACTGATGACATCATCTCAGCCTAGGCGGGGTCAGTGGGTGGAGCTCCAGGATGACATTTGGAATTCTCTGTACATTGTGACATCAGAGGAGGAGAGTTATTCATGAGACGCGTTAGTGATATACATGGAGTAGGCGATTCTATTTATTTTTTCCGATGTGCGGGATGACATCACACTCGCGGTGCACAGGCATCCAATGGGCAGACAGCGGCTTCTATTCAGTTATTTTCATTAGAAAGACAAACAAGGAGCCTCCTGAATATTACACAATGATTATCCCGGAGGACCGGCGCCAACATCAACAGTCCCGTCACAGCGAATGTTCCCGGAGCCGGCCAGCATGGCACGGGGAGAGTCACTTCTACAAACAGTCACCCCACCCCCGCCTGTGATACCATGAGGCCAGCCAATCAGATTCCATACAACCATGCTAGGACATGTAGTTCTCAGGAGTCAGAATTACTCCACATTACATCCAATATCTCAACGATCGTCTATCATAAAGAGGACCTGTCACTGGAGCCGGACAGGAAACCTCCAGCCTGGAGCTCCACTCAGTGACTCCGCCTAGGCTCAGATGATGTCATCAGTCTGCTGCAGGCAGGAGGAAGTATTTCCTCAGTCTCCCCTCCCCCAGGGAGATTTTAGAGTACGGGGATGAGGTTGGGACTCTGTGCAGGACGCCAACCTTTCCAGCTTGCCACCTTGGCATCGGCATTCTCCAGCCTGTTCACCCAATTTGCATGACCGTAGTCACCTGGGCCAAATTCAATGCCCAGAACTCTAATTTTTTGCTGGGGCTCCGGGAAGTCATCCGGGAGAACAAAGCCCTCACCTTCCACGCCCATCCAGAAAGCTTCACACTTGTCCTAGTTGACCTTTGAACATTATGAGGGGTTCTCACCATCCCTGTGCTGAGTTCCCGGGTCTGTACACCCGCTGTGCCCATTATGAGGGGTTCTCACCATCCCTGTGCTGAGTTCCCGGGTCTGTTCGCCCGCTGTGCCCATTATGAGGGGTTCCCACCATCCCTGTGCTGAGTTCCCGGGTCTGTACACCCGCTGTGCCCATTATGAGGGGTTCCCACCATCCCTGTGCTGAGTTCCCGGGTCTGTACACCCGCTGTGCCCATTATGAGGGGTTCTCACCATCCCTGTGCTGAGTTCCCGGGTCTGTACACCCGCTGTGCCCATTATGAGGGGTTCTCACCATCCCTGTGCTGAGTTCCCGGGTCTGTACACCCGCTGTGCCCATTATGAGGGGTTCTCACCATCCCTGTGCCGAGTTCCCGGGTCTGTACACCCGCTGTGCCCATTATGAGGGGTTCCCACCATCCCTGTGCTGAGTTCCCGGGTCTGTACACCCGCTGTGCCCATTATGAGGGATTCCCACCATCCCTGTGCTGAGTTCCCGGGTCTGTACACCCGCTGTGCCCATTATGAGGGGTTCTCACCATCCCTGTGCTGAGTTCCCGGGTCTGTACACCCGCTGTGCCCATTATGAGGGGTTCCCACCATCCCTGTGCTGAGTTCCCGGGTCTGTACACCCGCTGTGCCCATTATGAGGGGTTCTCACCATCCCTGTGCCGAGTTCCCGGGTCTGTACACCCGCTGTGCCCATTATGAGGGGTTCTCACCATCCCTGTGCTGAGTTCCCGGGTCTGTACACCCGCTGTGCCCATTATGAGGGGTTCTCACCATCCCTGTGCTGAGTTCCCGGGTCTGTACACCCGCTGTGCCCATTATGAGGGGTTCCCACCATCCCTGTGCCGAGTTCCCGGGTCTGTACACCCGCTGTGCCCATTATGAGGGGTTCCCACCATCCCTGTGCTGAGTTCCCGGGTCTGTACACCCGCTGTGCCCATTATGAGGGGTTCTCACCATCCCTGTGCTGAGTTCCCGGGTCTGTACATCCGCTGTGCCCATTATGAGGGGTTCCCACCATCCCTGTGCCGAGTTCCCGGGTCTGTACACCCGCTGTGCCCATTATGAGGGGTTCTCACCATCCCTGTGCTGAGTTCCCGGGTCTGTACACCCGCTGTGCCCATTATGAGGGGTTCCCACCATCCCTGTGCTATGATGACTTCCTGGGTTTTTAACTCCATCATAACAAATAATTGTAATCATTATGACAATAATAAAACAATACTAAATGAAAATTCTTATTTTGTCTGATTCTGAATCTCCCAGCGATACCTGTAGTACCCGTCTCCCACTCCCATATAGGAAAAGGTCATTCTCCCAACCCCCACTCAGCAGAAGAAACCCGCTTATTGGTCAACAAAAACACCAGTCACATTTCTGCTGTAACGGAATTTGGATCCGAAATTCGCACACATCTACTAGGAAGTGTTTCTTCAAGATTTTGGAGGGTGTCTGTCAGAATGTGTGTTGATTTGTGAGGTCAGGTATTGGATGCTGGATGAGAAGTTCTGGGTCAGATGTTGCGCCTCAAGTAGGACACCAGAAAAAAGGCCTCCTTCACATGTTGGGCCTCACATGGGGCACCATTAAAAACTAGCAATCGACATTCTAATTTATCCCAAAAAAGTTCAGCAGGAAGGAGGTCGGAGCTCTGGAACTCTTCTGTGGATTTGTGCTTTGCAGTGCCTGTATTGAAAAAAAAAAAAAAAAAAAAAAAAAAAAAAAAAAGCCGGATAACAGCCAACACGTGTCGGGGGATGGGCCTCCCTTCCTCAGGGTTGGCGGAGTTTGTTCGGTCGATGGGTGGGGCCGTAGTAATGTCAGCATAACCTGTCAGCAGCCTTCACTGTGGTCGGGTTAGACCGACACTCGGCTCCACTATAAACTATTAATTCTTCTATAAGCCCTGAAGAAGCCGGGCCCATCCCCCTGAAACGCGTTGGCTGCAATCTGCCATTCTTGTTCAACGCACATTTCAGACAAACTTCCAATCGGGGATTAGATCTTCTGATGAGCGATTCCTTCATTGTGATCAGAGAAGTCGCAGCCTTGGAGCGGAGCCAGACCTACCCGCAATGAGACTCCCTCCTCCATGCAGAACCCCCTTCTTCTGGATTTACACTAAAACGCCCCCCCCCCCCAATTCCCACCCCCCCATCCAGTGATGCCGCATACCTACCACTCCACCCCAAACTGGTGACACCACATCTTTATGGAGCCAGGAACAGTAAGTGGCCACACCAGGAACCATCCAATGCCCGGCGTTATATATAGCCGGACTGAATGTATCCCCCGGTAATTTCTATGGGGGGGGGGGGGGGTGACACCACATCCTGCAGTCACTGCTCCACCCCCTACAACCAATCATCACCCTGATCTATAACCAGCAATGGTTACATTGTATACACAGCTGGGGACAAGTTGTTACTTTATGACTGTTGTGTAGCGGCTCTTCTATTGATCACTCTGACCTCTCCCAGCCCCCCCATAGAGGACTCATCCCCCTGACCTCTCCCTCTCCCAGCCCCCCCATAGAGGACTCATCCCCCTGACCTCTCCCAGCCCCCCCATAGAGGACTCATCCCCCTGACCTCTCCCAGCCCCCCCATAGAGGACTCATCCCCCTGACCTCTCCCTCTCCCAGCCCCCCCATAGAGGACTCACCCCCTGACCTCTCCCTCTCCCAGCCCCCCCATAGAGGACTCATCCCCCTGACCTCTCCCTCTCCCAGCCCCCCCATAGAGGACTCATCCCCCTGACCTCTCCCAGCCCCCCCATAGAGGACTCATCCCCCTGACCTCTCCAAGCCCCCCCCATAGAGGACTCATCCCCCTGACCTCTCCCAGCCCCCCCATAGAGGACTCATCCCCCTGACCTCTCCCCAGCCCCCCCATAGAGGACTCATCCCCCTGACCTCTCCCTCTCCCAGCCCCCCCATAGAGGACTCATCCCCCTGACCTCTCCCAGCCCCCCCATAGAGGACTCATCCCCCTGACCTCTCCCAGCCCCCCCATAGATGACTCATCCCCCTGACCTCTCCCTCTCCCAGCCCCCCCCCCATAGAGGACTCATCCCCCTGACCTCTCCCTCTCCCAGCCCCCCCATAGAGGACTCATCCCCCTGACCTCTCCCTCTCCCAGCCCCCCCATAGAGGACTCATCCCCCTGACCTCTCCCTCTCCCAGCCCCCCCATAGAGGACTCATCCCCCTGACCTCTCCCTTCTCCCAGCCCCCCCATAGAGGACTCATCCCCCTGACCTCTCCCCCTCCCAGGCCCCCCCATAGAGGACTCATCCCCCTGACCTCTCCCTCTCCCAGCCCCCCCATAGAGGACTCATCCCCCTGACCTCTCCCCCTCCCAGCCCCCCCATAGAGGACTCATCCCCCTGACCTCTCCCCCTCCCAGCCCCCCCATAGAGGACTCATCCCCCTGACCTCTCCCCCAGAGTATCCCTGCCTCAGCCCCCCATAGAGGACTCATCCCCCTGACCTCTCCCCCTCCCAGCCCCCCCATAGAGGACTCATCCCCTGACCTCTCCCTCTCCCAGCCCCCCCATAGAGGACTCATCCCCCTGACCTCTCCCCCTCCCAGCCCCCCCATAGAGGACTCATCCCCCTGACCTCTCCCTCTCCCAGCCCCCCCATAGAGGACTCATCCCCCTGACCTCTCCCAGCCCCCCCATAGAGGACTCATCCCCCTGACCTCTCCCCCCCCGCCCCCATAGAGGACTCATCCCCCTGACCTCTCCCCAGCCCCCCCATAGAGGACTCATCCCCCTGACCTCTCCCTCTCCCAGCCCCCCCATAGAGGACTCATCCCCCTGACCTCTCCCTCTCCCAGCCCCCCCATAGAGGACTCATCCCCCTGACCTCTCCCCTCCCAGCCCCCCCATAGAGGACTCATCCCCCTGACCTCTCCCAGCCCCCCCATAGAGGACTCATCCCCCTGACCTCTCCCTCTCCCCAGCCCCCCCATAGAGGACTCATCCCCCTGACCTCTCCCCCTCCCAGCCCCCCATAGAGGACTCATCCCCTGACCTCTCCCTCTCCCAGCCCCCCCATAGAGGACTCATCCCCCTGACCTCTCCCTCTCCCAGCCCCCCCATAGAGGACTCATCCTCCTGACCTCTCCCCTCCCAGCCCCCCCATAGAGGACTCATCCCCCTGACCTCTCCCAGCAAGACCTCCACCCCCATAGAGGACTCATCCCCCTGACCTCTCCCAGCCCCCCCATAGAGGACTCATCCCTCTGACCTCTCCTTCTCCCAGCCCCCCCATAGA